>NC_082594.1:59358702-59598292 GCF_030936135.1 Gavia stellata
TGAATCCGCCCCTGGAATAGCTCCTAATCAGCAACTTAATCGTGTCCCATAGTAGCATGGTGAAACAAGTAGGATTTGGTTGGTGCTGATGCTGTTTGCAACTCTGTGATAGTCTTTGGAATCTCCTGAGAACCTGGAAACAATGTTTTTGGAGGGCCTGTCTTCAGCCCTTCCACTGTGTCAGTATCAGCCATGAACATTGCTACTTCTGTCTGCTAGCTAATGGGTAGGGATGATACAGATCTCCATAAGTTTTGTGAACAAAGGCACCACATACTGCTCTTTTTACCCCCATCTATTGATGTGCATTAAAAAATAGTGCTACTTCCGAGACTGTTACAATACACAACAAACTAAATAATGCTTTGTTGTTGTCTGAAGTCATAATTCCTGTCTTTTATTAGGTATTAAAAAGTCCCTGATGAGGTGTTGTCAGGTATGAGATATTTGTTAACATTAATAGCCTGGTGGTTGTAATGATGAGACATTTCATTGTAAAGGATATTCAGTAGCTTGATAAGTTTTACAAAAATGCGTCTTGTTAAGTTTCAGTGGGATGCCCTTTTTTTGGTTTAGTGATGTACAAGAATTGGCAGTTGTCTCATGTCTTCATGTGTGAAGTTTATTATTAGACCTTTAAAAATATACCTTGGAGTAATTAATGTTGCCCTAAGGGCAACTACTGAATTTTAAGTCATCTTTGAATGACTTTCTTTTGGGATTTATCTTTCAGCTAGTCAAAACACTTCATAACATAAAGAAACGGGTTTGAGTTTTTTTAGTAGTTCCTTTTACAAAGGGACAGGTGTCCTGCTTGACCAACCTGATCTCCTTCTATGACCAGGAGACCCGCCTAGTGGATGAGGGAAAGGCTGTGGCTGTTGTCTACCTGGACTTTAGTAAAGCCTTCGACACTGTCTCCCACAGCATGCTCCTGGAGAAGCTGGCGACTCGTGGCCTAGACAGGTGTACTCTTCGCTGGGTAAAAAACTGTCTGGACGGCCAAGCCCAGAGAGTCGTGGCAAATGGAGTCAAATCCAGTTGGTGGCCGGTCACAAGCGGAGTCCTCCAGGGCTCAGTTTTGGGACCGGTCTTGTTTAATATATTTATCGACGATCTGGATGAGGGGATTGGGTGCTCCCTCAGCAAGTTTGCAGATGACCCCAAGTTGGGTGGGAGTGTTGATCTGCTGGAGGGCAGGAAGGCTCTGCAGAGGGATCTGGACAGGCTGGATCGATGGGCCCAGGCCAATTGGATGAGGTTCAACAAGGCCACGTGCCGGGTCCTGCCCTTGGGTCACAACAACCCCATGCAAGGCTACAGGCTTGGGGATGAGTGGCTGGAAAGCTGCCCAGCGGAAAAGGACCTGGGGGTGTTGATAGACAGCCGGCTGAAGATGAGCCAGCAGTGTGCCCAGGTGGCCAAGAAGGCCAATGGCATCCTGGCCTGTATCAGAAACAGTGTGGCCAGCAGGAGTAGGGAGGTGATCGTGCCCCTGTACTCGGTGCTGGTGAGGCCGCACCTCGAATAGTGTGTTCAGTTTTGGGCCCCTCACTACAAGAAGGACATTGAGGTGCTGGAGCGTGTCCAGAGAAGGGCGATGAAGCTGGTGAGGGGTCTGGAGCACAAGTCTTATGAGGAGTGGCTGAAGGAACTGGGGTTGTTCAGCCTGGAGAAGAGGAGGCTGAGGGGAGACCTTATCGCTCTCTACAACTACCTTAAAGGGTGTTGCAGAGAGGTGGGTGTTGGTCTCTTCTCCCAAGTGATGAGTGACAGGATAAGAGGAAATGGCCTCAAGTTGCGCCAGGGGAGGTTTAGGCTGGATATTAGGAAAAATTTATTTCCTGAGGGAGTGGTGAGACACTGGAATAAACTGCCCAGGGAAGTGGTGGAGTCACCTTCCCTGGAGGTGTTCAAGGAACGTGTGGACGTGGCATTGTGGATCATGGTTTAGTGGGCATGGTGGTGTTGGGTTGATGGTTGGACTTGATGATCTTGCAGGTCTTTTCCAACCTTAGTGATTCTGTGACCATGTTTGGCGTCTTTCTCTATACTTAAAAGTATATTTTTGGTTTTGACATTTGTACTGTTTGTAGTTTGTTGGATACTGTTTGTATCTTATTGTCTTACAATTTTCCACAACTCCTCATGGGGGTGTGGGATTCCTCTACAGATTTTTCATTGAAACTGAATTATAAACCTACTGGGCTCAGGACTTTTAGGTAATATGAATATAAATCTTGTGAGGCAATAATGTAAAGGCAGCAGGTAAACAATGGAGGAAGGTTTGAAAGTGATTACTTTCCCCAAATGTGGCTTACAATTTTTTGCTCATGTAAACCATCTAGTTAAAATATTGCATACTCTCAGGGAGCTGTAAATGAGGTTGATGGTCAGGAATTCATTTAAATAGCAAAAAAAAAACGCGACAAACTTGCACTTTAGCTTTAATGTAAAATAAAAGTTTAAAGAATATCATGAAAAATGTATTTTGCAATGGAAGAGCAATGAGGAAGCTGGAGAATTAATGATATGAATGTGTGTGTAGGCAAAATTTTTTATTTTGTGTTTTGTCTTAAAGAAACTTGAAATTGCCAAGTTCATTTTAGCTGATTTATGGGATTATTTTGGCCATTTTTAAAGACAAAATAATGAAATGTTAAATTGTTATGACTTTGGAGTGGGAGAGTTTTATGTATTGGGCTGTATTTGTACGGGACTTCAGAAATCAGTCCAGTGAATAGAATGTTCCGGTGGTCACAGATTAAGCCTCCTATTTTCAAGCCACCTTCTAAAGAAATAGACTGAATTTTTAAATACTTTTTTCCTAAAAAAGATAAAGTTTCAGTTGAAGAGCTAGATGCTTATATCTCATTTGGAAATCGGATTGGCAGTCGGTGCAATTCCATGAGTTAAGATCTGAAAGAAGTATTATTCTGGTAGTTAAACTTACAATAATGAATGTAGCAAAGTTACATTAATCTAAATCTGGTTTTGTTTCCATTACACTGTGTATTTTGAAAGATCGCGAAATGTCACTGTGCCATTTGCAGGATTGTGGACAACATGCCTGTGACCTGGTGTTATGATGTTGAAGATGGCCAGAGGTTCTGCAATCCTGGTTTTCCTATTGGCTGTTATATTACAGAAGATGGCCGTCCAAAAGATGCCTGTGTTATTAATGTATGTTTATGCAAATTTTTTTTTAATATTCCCTTTTTACTAATGTAAAGATTGTTATTTCTCATATGTCCTGTTTCTATGGCAAATCCTCACTATCTTAAGAACCCTTGTTGCCTAAAACTAGGTAACTGTTTTGATATCTCTGTAAGTACCATGATTTGTAAGCCTTACCTAAGCCTAAGAACTTTTGTCTCTTCTGTTGCATAATGCAGAAGGGTTCTAAAAAATAAAGAGAAGAGACAAACATGCATAGCATTTAGTACTTGTAAAGGGTGAAGGAGAAGAAAAACATGTCATCCTTCATTGCCTAAGAAGTCTAAATATTCGAAGGCTAGGACTTGACGTTTTTGTGGGACAGAAGTGTTTTCATGGAACACGTTTGCATAGACATGTTTGTACCTCCGCATGGAAATTAATACTTCTTGAAGGATTGCTTTCCCTAAAACTGTGTGGGCTAATGGAAGAAGGCAGAATATAATATTTCTGAGTGAACATAGCTTCTCCAGTGAGAGACAGATCTATCAGATTAA
This sequence comes from Gavia stellata, assembly GCF_030936135.1. Taxonomy (NCBI): domain Eukaryota; kingdom Metazoa; phylum Chordata; class Aves; order Gaviiformes; family Gaviidae; genus Gavia; species Gavia stellata. The sequence continues at coordinate 59,362,416 of NC_082594.1, forward strand.
CTGGTGAAGGTCCAGATAAATGCACTAAAAGTGTTACGGAGATAAGAACACAATAGAAAATCCAGGATGTCTTCAGATTACCGCAGATGTCTTCAGATAACCACAGATGTCTTCCACGGAGATGTCACTGAGAACCTGGAATAGGTTTTTGGTTTTACCAAAATGGTTGGGTTTACTTAATGGATCTTACCAAAGACTGCAGTTTCTAATTTTGTTTCCTTTCCTCCATAATGAATTGGTTTCAGAGGCTCCATATGAATGGATGCTGGAAACACATTTACAATCAAATATGTAATCTGGCAATATTCTTTTAATCTTGTATAAATACTTGGTTTTAATAAAAGGAAAATAACCTTTGAAGGAGTAACTGAAGGACTGTAGAAGAACATTTTGTTTATATAACTATTCTTATAATTAGGGTGCTTTGTAGAAAGGGGTGGGGATAGAACCCTGAAGAAGTACTAATTGCACTTCAGTAGACATAATGCTTGTGATTTAACAGCCTCTTTAACTGACTAAATTCCAAGCTGATGTTTCCCTTCACCTGAGATTTGTATTCAGCATTCTTGGCTGCTGCTTGCAGTTCATCCCTGTGCATCTTTGGTTTCAAATGTCAAGGCAGTTCTGTCACAGAGAGCAATTATTTGCATTGTTTGTCTTGGGAGGTTCTGTTTAATCTATGAAAAATATATACGTTGTTTTAAAATAGCTGGTGTTTATGAAACGCTTCTGATATGAAAGTTGTCATGTAGTTATCTATTCAGTTTGCTACTTCAGTTAAATAAAATGGGATACCTTCAGTTACTGAAGTATTTTAATAAATGTATTTGTATTTATAAATACACTTTAAATACTTTTTTTTTACTTTTCAACTGTAGTAGACAATTCTTAGCACTAACTTTTCTAGTTTGTCTTTTTAATGCAAGGCTTTAATGCAAAGATTTTTACTGTCTTTTTATTCCCAGAATCCCGCATTCATCTTGTAGGAGAACTTCTTTACAGAACAACTGTACGCAGTCTAAAATTCTGTTAATGTAAGCTTCTGCCTAAGGCTTTTAGATGTCTTTATCTTTTTGATTGTTTAACACCAACTTTTATCATTGCAGTCAGAATTTCATGAAAAAGATACTTTTTATATCTTCAATCATGTTGACATAAAAATATATTACCATGTAGTGGAAAATGAAGCTCTGGGAGCAAGACTAGTTGCTGCTAAACTTGAACCAAAAAGGTTAGTATTTGGAAATAACTTGTCATTGAACAGTGGTCCATCCCAAGATACTTGCTTTGATTTGGGGACCCGTTGCTAGTCAGAAATGTTTTCAGATATGTGACCTGTAGATTAGCTTTCCTGTTGATTGATGTAGTTTAACGTAGGAGAGTCTAACATAATTTTGTTCTGAATTCAATAGATCTTTGTGCACTATTTCCTATTTGGGCCAGAAAAAAGATAAAATAAAACCTGGAAGTGGTATGTGTTCAGTGAAGCAACTCTGATTTCTCTACTGGGGAACATTTTGTCTTGTGACGGAATGGGCCACCAATGCCTGAGGCAGGAGTAATCAGAGTGCAACATTTGAGGTCTTCAGCAATCAGGATTTGAATGGAATTACTTCGCAAATATACTTGACAGTTGTTCTGGTGTCTGTGTGTTTTTTTCACAACTGATGTCTGTTTTATTATTTCTTAGCATCTTGCCTTTCCTTTCTTTTGTATTCTTGGTATAACTGAGCTTGTTGCATTATTCGACCAGCATCATGATGAAAGTATTTTTCTTGCAAGAGGTAGTAATTCTGTTGTTGTAACTTTCTGAGTGTTTTGGAGGTTCTTAGTAGTACTCAGACTTCTTTAATTTTTGGTGCTCTGCTTTAGAGACTGTGCTCTCTCTAGTTTTCTTTTTAGAAAAGACAACTATTGTTTAAAAAGTTCAAGTATCAAAAAGTCCTGTGCTTGTGATACATTTCTCATGAGTTCTGAAATTTGAGGCATTAAGAACAATTTTTATATTTAAGGGAAGATTCGTGGATGAAACTGATGCTTGTGTAAGACGAATGGATTCTTTCTTAAGAATGTTGTCAGTGAAGCAGCTTTCATTCTGTGTTTTTTCTTCCTGCAGTTACAAGCATACTCATCCAGACAACCCTGATTGCTCAGGAGTACCTATGGATATAAGTAATAAGGCTAATGGAGAAGTCAAAATTGCTTACACATACTCAGTTTCTTTTCAAGTAAGTACAAAGCTTTCTGTGGTAGTTACCTCTTGAAATCATGCATTAATACTCTGAATTATAAAGATGGACATCTAAAATTATCTCAGAATAGTAAATTTGTGGTTTTAAAACTTTTTATTTGAGCTGGAATGTCAGAGATGGCTTGGGATTTAACCACATGCTTTACAATTTTGCATACCACCCCACTCACACTGAATGTGAAATGCATATGTGTTTTTTTAAAGAATCACACTTCCCATGTTTACCTAGGTTGTCTGGTAGATTATTTTTCAATCCAAGCTCTAAGTCTGAGAAATTGTGTGTTTTATCAAATTAGTGCTGTAGGTAGGTTGAAGCTGACCATTTTCTGCTCTCCTACTGCAAAAGCTTTCTTTTCTTCAAGGTCGTCTTCCCATGGAAGTTTACAAAAGAGTAGGAAGCTGGTATTCTTTGTTCCACTACTCTCTATTTAAAGACAGAAGAGCAGTATATCATGCAACTGTAGGGAGCAGTGGTACTTGAATGTCTCATTCTGGTCACAAGCAAGAGAATTTTTTTTTTAATGGAGTTTGCTGGACAAACTCTTTCCCACTCTTTCCCAAACTGTTTCCCTATTAGTCTAAGACCTCAAAATGCAAGTGACTTGCTAAAAAGAGTGCAGATTATAAGTAACTGTATTTCTTGACTCTCTGTGTATGTATTGAAGGGATAGCTCATGCACAGCAGTTCGTATTTTCAACCTCAACAATTCTGTGATTCTTCTGGATATGAAGGAGTCTACACCTTCTTTTTTTTTCATTATGGACTTTAATCAGAATCTTGGCAATTAATAGATAAAAATTGTGCTATTGCTATTTTTAAAATTTTGTCTAACCTTTTTCTGGTTCTGATTGCAAGGCCAGTGGTATCTTTCAAAATGATAAGCCATTGTCATATCAAGGCTGTTCATATATCTATCTTAATTCTAGATGTATAGCCTGCTGTAGGATTCAGTTCAACTGTGGTGAAAAGCAGATTAGACATTGATCTTTAAATGTAGTTGGAGGGTAGCATTGTGTTGGGGTGTGGGATCCACTACAACTGTCATAAGAAGTATGCAGTAAAACACTGGTCTTATCATTATATCACCACGCTGTCTCAGGCATGAACGCCTTTGATCTCTTAAAGCTGTTATAGCAGTGTTTGAAGAATTACCATGATTGTTCTTTACTCCAGTAATGTACTGGATTACATGATAGAGTTCAAAATACAAAAAATAGTATAAGAAAAATATTCAGAAGGGGTTATATTATGTATTATTAATAATTACGTTTTGAGAAATTGTATCAGTTACGATGCTGAAATTAATTTGTATACTGAAAAGCAAGTATTTCTGGAAGCCTGTGAGAAGTTAGTATTTAAGAATGACCTTAGCTTCATGCTGTTATGTTGTTTATCTTTAAAAAAAATTACATGCCCAGCTGCGTGTGTTACTGTCCTGTGCACAGTGTTACATCACTTGGAGGTTGTTTTTTGAAATTCCATCGGGTTGGCAGATCAGGTCATCTCAGGAAGGCAGAAAAAAGGCAGTGTAGATATGGGGAAGAATGCGATTCTGTTCTAGAATCGTTGATACTGTTTTTTGCTTGCATTGAGACCTAGTTTTATTACCTCGGTGAACTAGATATTTGATCTTGGCTAAATATTTTAATCCACTGGTTTTTAATATTTTCAAAAACTGGCTTTACTGGAAAGTACTCTTGCTCTTGCATGTTATAAATTACTAAAATAACATCCTGTCAGAAAAATATCTAGCCATTTTTATTAATTGATACTAGTGTTTATGGTTTGTTTAATAGCAATCTTCAGGTTGATCAGCACTGTTTATTCCTTTTTTCATATTTACTCTGCAAAATAAACAAAGAAATGCTCTTTTTGAAGTGTTTCTGATCAATAAATGTTCAGTCTGAATAAGTATAATCAGCTGAAATGCATGAAGGAATAATTTGTTGCCTTCTACTAACAATGTAAGTTTTGTCATATTGTCTCCCCACCTGTCTTGCAGTATAAGCTGAATGTAATTGGATTGGTAGTTGGTACTGAAACAAGGTTGTATCAAAGCAAAGGATAATTTGGAGAGAGCACTATTTAAAAAGTGGAACATTATGCTAGAGACTATATAGCAAAGCTTAGTTTCTCAGTGTCTGTGGTGTGGACTTATGCTAAAAAATGCATATTCTTTGTTATTCTGCTTGTCGTTTGAATTCCAGATTAATTAATGTAATTCTTGAAAGGAGAAAGCACAGTTAAATTAATTTGATATGCCTTTATGCCCTAAGAAGACATGGGTGTTCAACACTATTCAGAAAATATTTTGGTTTGCATTCTATGGTCAAATCTTAGGTTTGTTTTAGGTAGTTAGTTAAACTATTTCCTTTAAGGCATGCAAAATTAAATTTTCAATTTGTCATGAGGTTTAAGATTGGTTTGCATGAACATAAACTTGTAAATTTAAGTTGGATACTGACTTTATCTGAAACTGATGTGTTTACTCTTTCAGGAAGAAAAAAGTATAAGGTGGGCATCAAGATGGGATTATATTTTGGAATCCATGCCTCACACTCATATACAATGGTTTAGGTGAGAAGAAAGTTTCTCTTCAAGTGTACTGTACTGAATTGTTTACATTGCAATTTGAATGATGATTTTTTAAATTTATTTTTATTTTTAAATTCAGTATTATGAATTCCTTGGTGATTGTCCTCTTTCTGTCTGGAATGGTAGCTATGATTATGTTGAGGACACTGCATAAAGACATTGCAAGATACAATCAGATGGATTCCACTGTAAGTCTGAAATGTACCTCCTAAAATTTATTTGGAATGTAATTTTTTCAGCTAAAAGTATTTCTGTAACAGGCTATTTAAATGGCAATTTATGGTATTAAAATAGGTGTATTTTCCTTTACAGGAAGATGCTCAAGAAGAATTTGGCTGGAAACTGGTTCATGGTGATATTTTCAGGCCACCAAGAAAAGGAATGCTGTTGTCTGTTTTTCTAGGCTCTGGCACGCAGATCTTAATAATGACATTTGTTACCCTGTGTAAGTAATAAAGTAGGGAGGAGTTAGTTGAGTACAGATGATCTTTTACTGCTAATTGCAAGGTAGTAGCAAAAATAGCAGTATAGTTTTTGTCTAGAAATTTCTTAAGTAAGATTAGAAACAGCTGAGCTGATATAGTAGACATGCAACTTAGTATACACAGGTGTTAAGATAACTTATGTACTGGCTTTAAGTCAAATGTATAATTATTTTCCAAAATTGTGTATCTCTGCTTCATAGTTTTTGCTTGTCTGGGATTTTTGTCACCTGCTAACCGGGGAGCTCTAATGACCTGTGCTGTAGTTCTGTGGGTACTGCTTGGAACTCCAGCTGGTTATGTTGCTGCCAGATTCTACAAATGTGAGTAAAAGTTATTTAAAATGACAGGGCTTAAGTTCATTATCACAGAACTGATTTTTATTTTCTGGTACTGTTTGTAGTTTCCCTCAGGGCAAAATGCAAAATGGAGAGATGTACTTACTATTACAACAGAAAACACATACAGAATACTGACATGGTTATATTGGTTTTGATGTGATCATGCCTAAAGACCCTGAATTGTTCTTGCTACTATGTATTTATGGAATAGGAAAGCAAATTCCATTTTACTAATACTAAGTTCATTACATCAGACAGTTTTGTACTTCTGTTTGCTACAGTTGGAGGTGGGGGTGTTAATTGCATTTAGTTTTAGCCATCAATGTTGCTTGGTACCTCCCCCCCCAAATCATGAACTCTATCGCCTCTTTTTAGCTAGTTCCTAGGTCTTTGGGAGAATGGTGCTTATCAGCCTGTGGCAAGGGCATAGGGAGAAGAATTACTAGGTGTTCTGTAGTTGTAGAAATCAACCCAGTGGTGTTTGGGCACCTGACAGTAGTTAGTTGATACTGTTTTCCTTAACTGATCCCAGCTAGCTATTATTTCAAGGCCTACCTACCAACCTTTAATGGTTTGCCCCTGTACCCTCTGGTTCATTTTAAGGTGAAGCATGCCATTCCACATACAGCTTGCTTTAATTACATTACTCAACGTACAAGACTCTTTATGACTGAGTGAGCTGGATCTTCTGGACTATTTTAGTTCTGAACATATGGGGCTAGAGGAGTTTGTTTCTGAACTTCAACCTGGCAGTAGACATTGGAGTTCTTTCTTCTATCTGTTTCTGTAATTTTCATGGGGGAGAACCACTGGGGTTGTATTTTGTAGGGAGTTTTTCCACAATGGTAGTGATGTGATAGTGAACTATTCCTTGTCCTTATCTTCAAACCAGTGAGACTTAAATGGAAGGAGTCTTTTGGACTAAGAGCATAACTGAGGACAGAATTATTGTTTATATCATGCTGTATATTATGTGTTTTGAAGGATATTTTGAAGTCTATTGATGGTAAATTGAATCCAGTATCTTTGGTGGACATGTAGCTAATAATAATTACATTTCATGTTATACTTAGTGGGAATCACTTAGTTGATACTTGAATGTTGTGTTTAACTACTAAGACAGTGAGTGACTGATCCAGAGATATTCTTGTTATAACATAAGGCGGTCCATACCCTCTATAGAGCATGTAAACATGAATGTTTCTCCTTATAGAATACAAATAAAGTAATGTGAGACATAAACCATAATGCAGCTGAACTGGATATCCAGTTTTAAAAGTCGGAGTTTTTTTCAGCATTGCATTTAAAAAGTAAAACCTGAGTTGAAATTAAATGGTTAATCTTAATAACCAGTGCCACGTTCTACCAAGATTTTATGAAGAAATAGAAATTTAATTAAAATCGCTCTAATCATAATCACTTCTGACTCTTGAAGTGAAGAAGCATGTCATTATGGCAGTGCTCAGATGAAACTGTCAGCTTCACTGAATTCCAGCAGGGTATTTTCATTTGAAAATTTTTTTGTAATTTTTATCAGAGTAGTGCAAATTCATAAAACTAATAAAGCTATATTTGGTCTTTTGGTATCAACACTGCTTAATGCTGTTAAGGCTCAAGAGAGTATCAATACTTCCTGTAAGCGTGTTAGTCCTGACTTTCTTGTAAGATTCTTCGACAAGAATTATTTCAAGAAAACTGTTAAGCTTGCTTTTCACATATTTATATTTTTTTTTTCCTACTGAAACCTGCAGTCAAATGTTAAAAAGCTTAAACTTCTTAATCACTCCAGTTTTAAACTGTTTTTTAAAGACTTAAAAGTACTGCACATCTGCTCCCTCCTTTTAACAGATAAAGTGGTCAGAGACCCAGTTTATTTAGTTGGGATACTTTCCCTGACCTTGGTCTGAGGCTTTGCTTTGAAGTTCTGTGATTAAGCAATATGATGAGGGAGGTCAGTTTTATTACTAAAGATTTAGTTTGCTGTTTTAAACTTGGGCATGATAGCACATTGTTTGAGTATTTGCAAGCTAAGTATAGCAGGTAAATGGACTGGCAAATTAATAGTTGTGAGCTTAATGCATGTTTTGATGACTGTCAAATGTTTTAATATAGCATTTGGAGGTGAGAAATGGAAAACAAACGTCCTGCTGACATCATTCCTTTGTCCTGGGTAAGTTGAGAATATCACCATGATTAAAAGAATTAAATTGCGCTTCTCTGACATACATAGCTAATTTTTAAGTTTCAGCTTTCCAAGTAAATCTTATTACATCATCCCTTTATTCCAGAAGCTACAAGAGTATCACAGCGCTTTTGACAAAGATGAATATGTTAATGGCCTATCATCCTTAGATATATTCTTTTAGTGAGCATTTGTTTACTCGTACCACATGAAAAGGTTGATTAAGAAAGAGCATTATGATAGTAGCAAGTTTTAGACAGGCACACTCTTTCATTGCTTTCTTTTAATCTCTAGGCTGTTTCTCTAACCACACTGTAGTTGGTCTTATATAGTGTCATATACTGTATAACCACTGCGATAAATTTTTCTACTTAATCACAGCAAGCAGTCTTACCCTGAAGTGTAGTTAAGACAAGCATATATTTGAAATTGCTTAGTTGGAACGTCAGCTCCTGCTGGAGTTCAATCCCACTAGATTAACAAAGAATTGCTTGTTTGACCTCTTCATTTTGGTATTTTGTGTGTGTCATTTCGTTTCAACAGAGTTTTTCACTAAAATCTTAATACAGTGCTATTGTTTTGTTAACATTATTAAATATTAAGGAGTATTTCTGTGCTTTAAGTGTGTTATGTATTTTTCAGAATTGTATTTGCAGATTTTTTTATCATGAACCTCATTCTCTGGGGAGAAGGCTCTTCAGCGGCTATTCCGTTTGGTACTTTGGTTGCTATTTTGGCACTCTGGTTTTGCATATCTGTACCGCTGACGTTTATTGGTGCCTATTTTGGTTTTAAGAAAAACGTAAGTGTTTTTGAGAAATTGTTTTGTAAGTGTGTGTGTACACATATACACACGCATACACACATAAATTTTTTTCACTGTATAGACTGTGACTGAGGTAGCACCTAAGCTAGTTGCATTGTCAGCTCCAGTCCTGTTTGGTTACTTTAGAGCTGCATTGGATATCTGATCTTGGGATTCTAAGACTTTGATATTCAGTTGGTTGTTGGTGGTGATAATTCTCCATAATGATTAGGGTTATCATTGTATTTAATTGAGTGCCTGCACCAGATAAAGCAGTGATTTGGGCATTATTTTATTTTCATTAGCATCTCTTCCATTACTAAAAAATGTAGTTGATCGAGCCAAGCATAAGGGAAAGCAACTTACACATTTCTGGGTTTCCCCCATGTTTTTTGTTCTGTCTGCCCTCTACACTGAGTCTTTAGAAGGATATTTTCTGATCAAATTGCTAGAGATCTTGTGAAATCTCTTTGCATAAGTGTTCTGTAAATGGTTATCACTGCTTGGCAGACATTAATTGAGATTTACTCCTAAACTGACCAATTTTACTTATTTATAAGAGGGCTCTTTGTGACACTGGTGACCAAACCTTCTTAAATAGTGAAATGAGTTCTTCCATTTTTGCTTAAGAAGTCGTTTACTGTGCCCCATAAACTTAAAGACCTGTAAGTTCAGATATTTTTGTGGGTTTTCCTGTATAGGAAGCCAGATTTCCAGCTCCCTGTAGCTCTCATGGAATACCCTTCAGAGAATATTGAGTATCTTAGAAGACATTTTTAAAGTTGATTGTAGTTATCTGGTTTTTCTTAACCACAGTTCAGTGTGGTTTTTTTCTCATAACCGGGTTGAAATTCTAGCAACCTCCCCTGCATTGTACAGAGACAGTTCCTTTAAGAAAGGAGGATTTGATAAACTATAAGGCAATGTGACAGGTGTTACAAATACGTTAAAATCAAATCAGAAAGCATGTACATAGCAAGTATCTATTGATGCTTTTGATGTAATCTTTACAAAAGGGGAAAGATGGCGAAGTATGCATTTATCTGCCTTAATTTTTTTCTCCCACCATGCTGATCTGTGTATGCATCTTCAGTTAAGATTTCATTGCCAGGTTGAATTGTCTCAGTTTGTAAGTTGACCCTAATGTGATTCTTGGAGTAAATCCTGAAAAACAACATACAGGGATTTTTAGAAGGGGAAAGCAAGAGTCTGCACACCACTAGCCCCCAGCTGAAAAGAGAGAAATCAGGTCAGGCTCTGTAACGGATCATAGATAGGTAATCATAAAAAGGGAAGTCCAAAATATCTGTTGCTATGTTTTCAACAAGAGCTGTCTTTTAGCTTGTTTGCCTAGCAAATGTTACTAGCTAGGCTAGTAGCCTAGTAGTAGTGGTAGCTGGGTATGTGCATGCTCAAAACAAATAGCAGACTTTTGCCACCACTCATTTCAAAAAGAAAGCAAAAAGGTGGTGCTTTAGTTTGACATGTTATTTATTTAGCAATTTCTTATTTTTGTTTAAAGGCTATTGAACACCCTGTTCGCACAAATCAAATTCCTCGTCAGATTCCTGAGCAATCATTCTATACAAAGCCATTACCTGGCATCATCATGGGAGGGATTCTGCCTTTTGGATGTATCTTTATACAGTTGTTCTTTATTCTCAATAGTATTTGGTAAGTTAACCACGATCTATTTGAATTTTCTCTGTCATAAAAGGTGGTAATTTCTTTGTGAAAGTTTTTCTTCAAGATGCTTTGACTGATTTTTTGGTGATGTAGGGTTACTGGTTCAACAAAAATTTCAGTGTTAACCTCTTTAACGTTTTGTGGTTTAGAAGATATTCAGTGCATGTTTTGCTTGTCGAGATGCATACAGAAGTGGCTGGCATATGCTTAGCAATTTACAGCTGACCTATAATATTCAAATAGCTAGTTTTCTCATGTTACTCATCTGACTTCATGTGGAAGTGGCTCTGAAGCTGACACATGACATATAACTTGAGAGTACTAAGTATATTAAAATTGACTTGAGGGTTTTCTTGTAGTTGTAGCTGTTGTTGAGCTAAAAAAGTATTACTACTTTTGGGAGAAAAAGGAAACAAGAACAAATTTTGTGAAATCTTTATAAAGGCACCAGAGAGTAATTGTTTTAAAAAATAAAGCACCAAAGACTAGTCCCGTGTAAGTGAATTCTGATGTGAGCTCATAGCACACTGACAAACTAATCTATTGTGAGGGATCTGTCTTCCTTCTGGCACAATTTATTTATTGGATCTTGTTAAACTGTTTCTGAACCTTGAATAGGTGCCTCTACCCAACGTAGACAGCAACAGCTTTTGACATTTCTTGTTATTTTGCAGCTCTGCCCCTTTGATGGAAATGTGAGGTGAAATGCAAGTTCTGCTGAAGTCGGTGGAAGAGTTCACACTGACTTCACTGGAACTGTAATTTCACTCATTATGTAGAGTCAGTTCTTTCCCTAAAATCCCAACCGGGGCCATGCTTTGGGCTTGCTTTCTCACTGTTTTCAGGCTGAGCTGCCAAGGCTCCTATTTTTCAATTAGAAAACAAATTACCCAGTTGTATGGCCAGACAACTGACAGTGCCTCAGTACGAGGGGGAATACTTAAGGTGAAGGTGATATTACTGCTTATGAAGAAATAATATTAGCACAGTGTCCATTTTAAATTTTTTTTTTTTAAACTCCCATTTATAGGTCTCACCAGATGTATTACATGTTTGGCTTCCTGTTTCTGGTATTCATTATTTTGGTTATTACATGTTCTGAGGCCACAATATTGCTCTGCTACTTCCATCTATGTGCAGAGGTAAGAAATACTCTTCAGTATTCATACTTGATATTGTTTTAAGGATGCTTCCAAAAATTTTTAAGGCTTTTGTAATTGGAAGTAAGTATTCCATAACTCAACATAAACACCGTTACTAGATATGCTTAAATCATGTCTTTAGAAAGTGAAGCAGGCTACTTTTGGCAAAACTTGTAACAAATATTAAAACCCTGCACCGAGTACCACTAAGTCAGATTTCTCATCTTTAGAGCCTTAACTCCCTGTTTTCTGAAGATGCTAAACTAATCCATTAACTTTGTTCAATCAAAGTGCAATTTTGCACATGCCCAACCTTGTGGGGGCCGGGGGTGGGGTGTGGGTTCTCTGTGGCTGGCAATAGTAGGTCTGGCTTATTTGAGTTTTTAGATTTTTTGCCTATTTTATATTGATCTTTAGGTTTCTTATCTCTAATTGTGAATGGTGTAGTTAACGCAGTAGTGATTATATATGGGTTTTTTCCCTGTAGATATAAACCATAAAAACTCACTTTTTGGTAAAGTAATAATAGAAAAAGTAGCTCTGTATTCAGTAATAGAGTCAGTGCATTAAAGGTGTATAGAATATTATTCATACTTTTTTTTTCCCCCCCCACCCCTTCTAGGACTATCACTGGCAGTGGCGTTCATTTCTCACTAGCGGTTTCACTGCAGTTTATTTCCTAATATACGCAATACATTACTTTTTTTCTAAACTGCAAATCACAGGAACAGCTAGCACCATTTTATATTTCGGTTATACTATGATTATGGTTTTGATCTTCTTCCTTTTCACAGGTAAGTGTATTGAACCTTAATTTTAAATGTTGAGTCTACCTTTAGCTTTGCACAGTAGAATACTTGGGAAAACTTATATATTAATTTATGATCCTGTATCAGGATAAGTCTTTGATTTTTTTTTTTTTTCCCCCCAGGTAGTTGTGTAGCATTTTGCAACTCTCTGATCACAAATTTTAGTGAAAGAGTGATCAGAGATGATTAAGAGTGATTAAGTGAGGATGAGGCAAAACTACTGCTAAATTGAGATGTGGCCTATAATTGGATCTTCAAATATGATGCCTTTAAACATGATAAATACTTCTACAGATTTCATTCCTGTGTTGTCATGTGACAAACTCCATATTTAATATTAGTTGTCTTTGGAGAAACACACTTCAAATCATATACAATCAAGTCTAACGTTACAGTGTCAATTAAGGAAAAAAATGCAGCTTTTGTGGAATAGGAGGAAGGAAGAGAGAGGAGTAAAAGTTGACGGAATTTCTTTTTTTTCATTTGCTCTCTTCTGGAACTTCTTTACCTTCTTTCCTAATTGCACTGAAGTGGTAGGGGAAGCAGACAGAAGTTCTTAACCATTTTTTTGATGCAGTCTTGTCAGAACCTTGTCATCTTTATTGTGAGCTTTTGGAAAAGCACCTGTCTTAGGTGTTGCACTTCAATTTCCTCTTCAGTAAGTGAGATGAGGTGACAAAATCTTCCTTTGTCATCTTCAGTGCTAAAAAGGAATGAATGTTCAGTCAGACACACTTATCCTTTGTTTGGAGTGGAGGAATGGCAGTGAAAGATGCAAGAAGTCTCCTTTGAAACTGTCATGCAAGAAGGCAGCAACCACCAACAAATCTTAAAAATACTAAATTCTGTTCCAGCAGAATGTAATCAGTCTTTGTGTACTTTACCCTACTGAGTAGGTAATTTGAACTGATTGATGCTTTAAATGATTTCAAGCTCCAAGTTTATGAAGAAGTTTAATGATTCCTCAGGCTTCGATATGGATTTATTTATACAGCTATAAAGGCTGTGTTTTGAGGCCTGCTAAAACACAGATGGACTGTCATCAGAGCTTTTAATACAGATCTCACTATAAGTAGAATTTTAATTTCCACTTAATGTAGGAGAACAAAAAAAAAATCTAGTGGGAAAAGAACTGACATTTGAGAATGGTGTTCATTTTAAGCGTAACCAAATATTAATTTCAAAGACATTGCCACTTCAGCTTAGGAAATATTGAAGCAGTTTGTGCACTGTGACTGAATGTGGATGATCATGAACAGGAGCAGGAGCCTGCAAGGAGTTTCTTGGGTCATTGCCTATTAAAACGAGGGAATGGGACTTAAGTACATTATATAATCTCTTTGAAAAGTGATCAAGCTGTGTTCCAAAAGTGGTTAGTTTTATCTTCCATCCTTTTTAAGTCAGTCTGATGTGTTTTGGCATTGCATGCGGATGTTTTGTAAGTTGCACATCATCTCTACTTTTATTTATATTTTGTGTTCTGGATAGCAAGTCATTCTGAATGTGTAGATCAGAGATTGTGTCTCCCTTTCTCACTCCATCTTAGTTCTTGCCCTGCCTTTCTCTTAACCTTTATTTGTGATCTGTGTTTACTAATAGTCTTATTGGACTAAAGAATTTAAGAATGCGTGGTTGTTGAACTAGAAATGAATGTGTACTGCTGTATGTAGATCAATTTTAAATGCGGTACAAACTTAAAGTAGCATGAAAAAATAATTAGGCCTTACATAAGTGTAAGATCAATTAATTTAGTTTCACTAGCTTTTCCAATAGATACTCAGCATGTCTGCCTTTAATAGTAAACAGTTTTGGCCAAAACCAGAATTGTGTTTGCCCTGTCTCCTTTGTTCAGTCTGTTTACTTTGGATGCATGCAGTAATTCTGGAGTGCACACATTCAAGATAAAGGGGATGTACAGTAAATTTTCTATGCTGAGACTTGGCTTAGCTGCCTTTCAGCACATAAGGTACCCATATAATTTCCATCTTTTGCCCTTATTCTTTCAAGTCGGTTATGTCACATGACATGGTCTAGAGGCATTATCATGTGTCCAGTGCATCTCCCTTTTCCTTTGCTCACTTGTTCGCTTTCAACTGACCAGTTGGCTGTGCAGCCCCTGCCAGCAAATTAGGGGAGTCCTTTTCAGGGTAGGTTCACAAGCACAGAAAGAAGAGGTGGTTTACTCTAAGACCCTTTGAGATGCTTTCTGTGGTAGTCATTTGTATGTAATTGGGACAGTGGAGATGTAAGTTATGCTGTGCAACTTGAACTAAGCTTTCAGAGTTTGTATGCTTTCGTTTTTTGAATTTTTCAGTTTCTATACTGAAATTAGGGGAGAATACATGTGAAGTTAACCAAACAGAACTTTGAAACAGTGTATGCATAATGATTTTTTTATCTACTTCCCACAAGATTAAGTGCAAATTACCCTTTAATTTGAGGGAATAGTCCTATTTCTTAAGATTTAAGAATAATTTTGTCCATTTAGATTGATATGCATTCAAAGTTGGATATGTTTAGTTCTCTGAGATTTGCTGGAGTGCTTTGAGATAAGGTTTTTGCAGAAAAAGTTAGAGGCAGGGTAAAGGGACAGGCAGTTCTCCAGTTTCTTAAACAAAAAAGCATATTAGCATTTTAGCAAAAACTGCTCCTAAAGGCAACTGACTTACTGTGTCAGGATGGTAAAGAAGCTAAAAAGAGAAAATCATAATTGTTGTATCAAAACTATTCTGCTGCTGCTTACTCATCTGTTAAAAATCATCAGTATCGGGAAGGGTTTTGACGGTGCCCTGCTGCTATGTCAGTGTAACACATGCTTCAGGCACTTGCATCTGTACTGCATTCCAGGTCATTGATCAGACCCAGCAGGCAAAATACCGGGAGCTACATGACAAATCTTTGATTCACAGCTGGGACCACAACTACGTATCATAGTAAATGAGTCAGTTAAACATCAGTAGTTTAGCAAGCGTGAAGGGAAGGAAAAAAAAAAAATTACCGTGATGTCATTTGTGGTTCCTTCCAAGCTTGTATAGTGAATGAGTTAGCACACAGCTGTTGTTGTGCCTCTTATCAGATCTAAAACAAAGGCAATATTTTTTCTTTAAAGAACTTACTTGGCTCTTGTGTAAGTTAAGGTTATGATTTTAGAAGAGGTACTCAGGCAAAAATCAGATAATCTTCAGGAGCTTTTCTCCTGTCCTAGTTTTGGTGGGAAATGAAGGTTCCTGTAATAGGTGTTCTGAGCTACAGTTTAGTCCATTATTGTTCTGACTGAGGCTGCATTTTGAAGTAATCCAGTAGGTTAACAAAGCCCAACTATATTAACTACTTTGCATTCAAAAGAATGTTTTTGTTAAAAACTCCTGTTGGAGTTTCACAAAGAGGAGGGATGCAGCTATTTTACTTCAGCTAAAGGGATTATAAATTATCAGGGAAACAGTCTTCGTCCTTAAATTTCAGTTCAAGTTTGCTTATATCTTTTGACTGCCTTAAGTATTTCAGAAGTGTTTATTTTTAAGGCATGTAACACATGTTTTCGATAGGAAGTACAAGTTGCATAGTCACTACGCTACGGTTCGAAATTTGTATTAACTTGATTTATGCGGAAATAAAGGTAATGCTCTAATTTTCCAAGACCTTAAAGTATAACTAAGAAATGGGAACTCCTTTTGATGCTGTCAATCTAATTCATTTATTAAATATAATAACCATATTCTGACCAGCTGAGCAGATCAGGCAAAGTGTGTGTGACTAGTCACTGAAAAAAGGTGAAGTGGAGCAATGTGAAGGAGTTGGACTCGGGAATAATGAAACAACAAAGAACAAATATGTAGGAAAATAAATAACACAGAAACATCTTAAAATGAGTCTTCCATGTGATCAGCTCTATGATTGTGAAAATTAGGTACTTCATGTAGTAGTTGATGCCTATAAAGATGAAGTACTGTCTGTAACTTTCCATTATCTGATACTGAAGACTAAAGATAGCAGATTGCATATACATATGTCCTGATTTATGAACTACAGATAGAAATTGATGTGCTCTGTGTCAGTTTTCCTAATGTGTAATTTCTTTTTTTTTTCTTCTTTTTTAGGGACAATTGGATTCTTTGCATGCTTTTGGTTTGTAACCAAAATATACAGTGTGGTGAAAGTTGACTGAAGAAACCAATGTAAAGAATTAACACAGAAGAGGTTTAATCTTCATTAACGTAACTCAAAGACCTGGTCTAGTTGATGAACGTGAGCTTTATCAGAAGTATTGGCTTCCTGTTCTTTGAGAATGATACTGAATATGCAGCTACTTTTTCCACTAACACGTTTGTATTGTGACTTAACAACCTGTTTTCATTCAGATCTTAATGAAGATCAGAGTTACGATATTTATGCATTTGTAAATACAACTATACTTTAAAAGAAATGTTAAATTCTAATGGCAGAGTAGAAGTGGCTGTATTACACAACTTAATGATACTTCTGATCAAAGTACAACTGTAAATAGGTTTTTCTAGCTTGGTAGGTGGGATGAATTATTTTTCTTTGAGGGAAATGAGAACTTTTTATTATGCTGACTTTGAAGGATGACTCTTAAGAAGTGTTGCTTTTAGTTTGGATGTGATTTTTATTTTTTACTGGTGTTATGTCCATAAATATTCTGATTTCTGTGACTCCATTAGTTTCGGTGTTCTTGGCCTTTTAAACTATGTGCCTCTTGAGTCCTTGAATTTATAAATTCATAATCTAATAAATATTGTAAAAATGTCTTCAGTGGCTTATTACATATTATAAGTTCATAAAAATATGTAAATAGGATTATATTGAAGACGGATCCTTAAAGATTGCATAGAGTCTTTTATGCCATTTTCTATGGTTTAACGTATATTGATACACCCTTAGATCTGAAAAAAATGTTATTTGTGCTACATGGCTATAACATGGCAATGTGATTGTGGCGCATGAGAATTAAATTATACACACATTTAACAAAATCACTCTGCAGCATTAATCCAGTCCTTAACCCAGATACGTTTTCAGAGATTGCTATGGAATTGTCAGTATGTTGAGAAGATCTTAAAATGCATGAGTCAGCATTCTCTGCTGATCTTGCTTTTAGATCTCGATGATGCATATTCTATATGGCAACTATTGCTGATTGTACTTAATGTAGGTTAAAAAATAAAAGAAAATTACTATTTTTGCCTTATATTAAGAGACTAATGTCAATTTTTGGATGACTATTAAACCTATATTTGCTTTTTTTGAAAATGGAGTATTTTGTTCATATCTTGTTTGGTAATTTTAGACTCGTAACACAATTTGGCTTTTGGCACGTTTTCACAAGCCTGATAAAATTTATTTAAAATTAAACTTCATGTACCAATTGCTGTTCATAAGGTTGGGGTTTTTTTATTCTTATCAGTTTACTTTTCTAAAAGACCTTAACCTAATGATGGCTGAATATTGAACCCAATAAAAATATCTTTGGTTAAGGTAACTTGTCATTATTAACCTCCTGAAAGTTGGCATGTAAAAAGGCTTCAGGTGACATTTCCTCGATTGCAGTGCTCCACAACCCCTCCCAGATGAACCACACTGCTCTCATGCTCTGCCTATCCCCAACCACAGCTCTGTTCAGATGTGTGGACAGGTTTGTTCTTGTGCCCCTCCCACATGCGGTCATGAGGAAATGCTGATTTTTGGATAAATCTTCCATGTTTTATGTTCAAAACAGGAAAAGGCTGAGTGTGGTAAGCGTTTCTTCCTCACTAATGCAGTGAGCTGTAGTGTGACTCTTGATTTAAATTTTAAAAGGTATAAAATTGAATATTCTTAATATACCTGGTTTTGTGATCACCTACTGTATGTATAGTCACTGCTCAAACTCATCAATAGTTATTACACAAATGGGAATGCTTAGTTTGAGAAACATGAATCAGCTGTCTATTATTGAAATATGAATAAAATAGGTGCTCAAGAATTTCAGTGTAGTGACATGAAAACAGATTTTTATGATGTATTTACAACTGCTGTTTAAAACTCAGATTAATCTGAAGTGAGATGTAGCCACTGTGGTATGTATAGGGATTTGAAACTGATGGGTGCATTTCCCTTTTTTTTTTTTTTCCTACAGACTAGTTGACAAGTTGTGGCAGCTTCTCAAGTATCTTATTTTCACCTTTAAAGGCAGTTTGAAGTGTGTCATTATCTTCTGGGTTCTAAACCTACTGCATACGCATTTTTTCAAGCAGCCTTGCTTTGTAATAATTGCAGCTTTTTTGGAATTTGAAGTGCTTAGGCTTTAGTGTGCAGTACTCGAGACAATCCAGAAAGTTTAATACATCACAGATTTTACAGAAGAGCTTGAAACCCATTATTGCCTCAGATAATTTAAAAAGTTTTTCTAGCATTTAGGCTTCTGGTGTATATTAGGGCATCCAAATGTTCTACTGTGTACCGTATCTGTTTTTCAGATCTCTTGGGAGACCTGGGTTTTTGTCTAAACTTTGAAAATACTGGCCTCTTCCAAAATCTCTATACTACCAGATATTTTCTTAAAATGCACTTATTGAACAGATACCTAAGAAAATGTAAATTAATAGGAAGGTTAAGAGGTGGGAACAAATTACTGAGCTGCATAAAGACAGAGCAAATTTAGACAAAACATAACATTTCAGACTAGTGTCAATTTTTTGGTGGCTGGTAAATAATTTAAAAACTGGTTCTTCAGTGTCTGAAAAAAGTGACCATCATTTGCCAAATTTAGTCTGAAAGTAATCCTCAGTCCAAGTCATGTTTTGAAAACATGATATGGGAGTTAGTGGTTTGGTTTGGTTTTCTTTCTCCAAGAAGAAATAAAAAAGCAGCTTTACGGCAAACTGTATCTCATGGCAAGCTACCTGGTCCATCTTTAGGCCTGGTAGCTTGACTTCTTACTGAAATGCTTAGTTGTGTTTGAACAGCCATAAGAGTTCTTCGATTTTTGCTGTCATACAGATCCCGTGTGCCCTCAGCTGCTTTGCTGGAGTCTTGCACCTATATCGCAAACATCAGTTGGCTGTGAGCTAGTCATGGACAGTATCTTCATGGGGTTTGTGCCATTTTCGGGTAAAAGGCAGTGAGGGATGACTAGGAAAGGCTGAGGTCATTAGTGCAATCTCCTACTTGCTGCTTACCTTTCTCCCATTGTGCAGTTTTGCTTAGTATTGCTTGAAAACACATTTCCTTATGTTTCAACCCTCTCTTTCCCATGAGTGCAAAGAGCAGTAATAAGCCTACCTAGCTCTTGCAAATAGCACAATCCTTTTGCATTTGAAAACTTAGCTACCCAGAATGTGTGTGGTTAGGGCTACGATGCAGATGTAGCACCAAACACAAAGGTGTGGACAGCATTGTGGAAGCTGTAGGTGTATTCCCATGTTTCTGTAACATCACTTACTGTCCCTTTGGGGCTTGAGACATTCAGAGTGATGGTATCTCACACAGGTCCATCAATATTTGTGGACAGAGGAGAAAGCCTGTCTTATGTGGGATGGTGAGAAGAGGTAGGTGAGCTGTCTAGTTGTTGAATACTGAGGTGGAAGGAAGGTAACTAGAGTTTCTCTGTGATTGCCTGAAAAATGCTTTAAGTGGGTACTTTAGTCCTGTCACGGGCAGCACCTGTATTGTCTTCAGGAACAGTAAGTCTGGAAGAGATGTGAGGAATAGAGGGTGGAACAGGATGGAATTCAGGCAGGCCTCTGAGGCGTTCAGAGTTACACTGATCTGAATAACCTGTTTGAAGGGACAGGAAACAGAAATCAAGTCCTGTTTGAACTGACGTACAAATCAAAAATGTGAAATGTTGTGGATGAGAAACACCATTTTACTAATACTAGTAAAGGCAAAAATACCAATCTCTAAATTAAGAAAAACAGGCTGGACACCATCTGTACGTCAGGCAAGGTAGGGGACGAGTGAGAGACCTTTGAAAGGGAATGGGTTTGGTGTGTCTGACTTTGGTCAGTAGAGTGTGAAATGGTGGCCAAGTATTGCCGGAAAGCTTTGTGGGATTGCTGGGGAAGGGTTGCTGTAGCCAATCCTGACCACATTAGCAGTGCACAGTAAGTAAAAACTGAGGTTGCTCAGTGACTTATTGTTACTCAGCTGATAGAGATCTTGAGTTTCACAGGTAAGGAATAAGTTGCATGTAATCTTGTAACGGAAGTATGGTAAATCCTTAACAGCTGGTAGAAGTTTTTGTATTTGATGGTTGAGAAAACATTTCCTTTTTTTTTTTTTTTTTTTTAATTGAATGTTACTCTAGTTGTTGGGTTTAGTTTTCCTGCTCCAGGGATGTATGAGCTAAACTTTGATAAGCTTAGCTGGTGTGGGACACACATGACCATGACTTTATGCCATGAAGTTACATGCCATCATCTTTCTGTCCCTACCAGTTTGGACAACAGCTTCATTTTTGGGGGCAGCTGTATCTCCAGCTCCAAAAGCACATCACAACTAAGTATTTTCTTAAAGGAAGGAAGATTATTTGTGCAAAGATGCTCTAGTTTTCTCCCAGATATACTGTTTCCTACAATTCACCTCTAATTTAATTTTTTTTTTATTCTCACTATCCCGCTGTTTCTCCTTGTGCTAGGCAGTTAGTAGTGATCTACTTATTTATGTATCTCTATAAATCTGACTTCTGAAATATTTCTCCTATTACCTCATATATTGACTTTGGGTACATGTGCATACACAAGTGTATGACACTTCAGACTAAAACACAAATCTTCAGGGACTACTGAGAGACTTAGTTTATCGGTTGATTATCGTATAGCTGCCATTCTTCTTATTTGAAACCTCTGGAACTCACTGTTGATGAGATGAGAGTAGTTAACTGCTTGTAAATCAGATATGCCAAAAGATTACAAATTAAGCCTGTCACGTTTGGGTGATGGCACATTCTTGCCACTTCACGGGATTCCAGCACTTTCAATGAAAATGCAGTTTAAATATTTCCTTCCCTCAGAGGTATTTTAGCATCACCTGCTGGCCACAGCACGTATAAACTTACACAGTGCAGGAGCGGAGTTAAGGGGATGATAGGAAGGTTTTACCAAAGTACTCTGCTGGAGGGCCTTATCTTTGACATTGTATCTTTAAATATGTATGCTCCTTTCAAAGTTTCTGGAAGTAGGCAGCCAAAAATCAAGGCAAAGAACAATAACAGTAATTATACAGATAACTTATCAGTGAAGATGCTAAAAACGTGTCTCCTGTATCTAGTATGGGTACACGGCTAGCAAGGTTCCTTTAGAATGAACTATATTTCAGATAGACAGCCTTGCTTTATAAGGATGAATTATTCTTACTCAGGTACCCTCTCTGATACCTTCAAACAGTTTGTCTAAGTTCACTAAAAAAGGGATGCTTCAGCGGGCACCCCACAGAGTGTCCTGAAAGGCTGGCCAGCCTGGGCGGTGAGAGGGGCCGAAGGCCGTGTCCCAGCTTCATACTTTCAATAGTGTCAAGTGCTCAGTTTTGAACAGTTCAGCATGACCATTGCTTTGCTACTGCTGGTGCAAGATGTACTTTGGCTTGTGTGGTTTTTTGGAGGGAGTTTTGGGGGGAGGGTTTTGGTTGTTCAAGTCAAGAAGACAGTAGATTTATTTTCAATTTTCGTCTCTATTTTGGGGAGACTATTAAGGTAGAGAAAACATTCTTCCTGGGTTTTTTTCCCAACTTTCCACGACTATCTTTTGATTTGTTCACAATTACCTATGCAGTTGAGGTATGTAAAATCATGGAATAAACTGACTCAGCTACAACTGTGTGAGGGAGAAGTGCATGTGGTGACCCCCCAACAGAGCAAGCACACGCACATACACAGTCTGGCCTCTGCTTGCCCTCGGAGTTGCTGAAGACGAGCAAGCTTCGTGTTCACCGGAGGACGGCGAAGCCAGGTGGGCCATGTTCTGCTCCCGCCTGTTGCATGCGCTAGGAATGAGTCGCTCTGGGACATTACCGAGGAAGTCGGTGGGCTGGCGGGGAGGCCCGTTCTCTCCTTTTGTGGCCTAAGGATACAAGAAGCAGTAGGGTTGGGACATTTCTTCTCCAGCCTTGCTTAGGAGCTACACAATGGAGGCATCAGAAGGTCAGATCTGTTTCCTATTCTTTTCTGCAGGTTCTCACAAGGAGTCCTAACCACTGTTCCCCTGGAAACTGCTCTTCTCTGCCCATTGCAGCAGGGCTAGTGAGACAGCTGAGAAGAAATGGATGTTTTGTTCTGTCGCCCTTTTCCTGCTGTCTCCAGGCCATAGTGACAGCAACAGAGCTAAATCACACATTTATGCACGTTCTCCTGCTTCATCATGTTGGAGCAGTGCAGCCCAGAAGCAGGTGGAGGACAAGGCGAAGGGAAGCAGCAGGTGCCCTCAAATTCACTGTTTATCCCAGAAAGCAAGGTGACTGTAGTAACTCTGGACAAAAATTGCGGAGAGGAAGAAAGTGGCTTCCTTCCCTTCGAGAAGGACAATATCCAGACCGAGGGGGGCAAAGCCCAACCAAAGAATTGATTAATGTACCAGGAAAATGCTGGTTTATTAAACCCAAGTCTTTTCTGTCTGTCTGTTAGCAGTCTCAAGTGGGGGTTTTTGCTGGAAGAGACATCTTAGATCCAGAACAGAATTTCTAAAGAGACCAAGACAGGCAGACAAATTTAGGCAGATTAGGAACGTGATTCTAAATCCCCAGAGATTTGCTTGACCAGTGGATTATTTTAGGGTTATTAATGTCTATCTTTCTGTCTTTCGAAATGGCTTTACAGACAGAGGTTTGTGAAGACTACTGCTGCACAGAATGGGACAGAACTTGCAATCTTGGTGTTTTGTTGGACAGGACACCATATTCCGTCCCACTCATCCCCGGCACTTCAGAGGATTGATGGTAAAATCACCTCAGCAAGCCATCTGCCATGTATTTTGATGCAGAAATGCACTTCTGCATGCTTTAAGACGAGTCCCAGTGCACAATGTCTAAAGAAAGAAATACCCAGCAGGAGCCCCCACAGGCAGAAACAGTCCGGGGGGGTATCTCTGTGCAGGGATGGGAAGGGAACATTGTAGCCTTGGAGTCTTCAATGAAAATGCTGCCAAAGATAAAGGGGGCAAATGGGAAACAGAAATGGCATGAGAAAATGTTAGAGAGTTCTAGGGCTGCAAAGACAAATACTCCCTCTTGCACTTTTAATCAACTTTGAATCTCACGGCCTGAACAAATACAGAGAAAGCTGCAACGCTACTAGTTTGTATACGGTACATAGCAGAAATCCATCTAAGTCAGGGCTAGTCACACCAAAAGAAGTTCATAGAAGAACAAATAAATGTGCTCTTAGAAAGTTTACAGGAGTCAATAAAAGAGCTGTATTTACCGCAGTTAGGCTCCAAAGGAAAATACAAGTTGGCTGGAACAAAAGGGAAAAGGAAGTGGGATAATTTCAAAACTTTAAGATGATGCAAAGTTTAAATTGTATTAAAATAATTTTATTGGTGCAAAGGATTTATTGGATGTTTTTGTTGGGTTTTGGTAAATTTATTGGGAATATCAAGGAATTATGCATTTCTGGAAAGTCATGATGCAGAAGCTGATGTTAAAGAAATTTGTTCTTCTTACTGGGATCACAAACATAGGACAGAGTATAAGAAGAAAAGGGTTGTCATAACCCAACTCGGGCAAGCCCACTGTGCAGTGCTGACCCTCCAGTACCTCCAGTCCTGGGCACGCTGTTAGACAGCTCTGCTGCCTCCTTGAATTACAGATCCTTGAAGATAGTAAAGAGCCTGAGATCATTCCCTCAGCCCTTCCAAGCTCTGCTTTTCTGTGAGGCTGAGATCTGATAATGTTTCAGACTTTCAGGACCCTTTTGGCCTTCTCTCTCTTTCGGCCCCTCCTTGGGCACAACGGCAGCAAACTTCCCGCTCCCAACATCCCCGCCAGCGCAGAGAGGGCCTCCCTCACTTTGCTGCTCCCTAAAACCCGCAAGCTCCACCTCGCCAGGCTTGATGCCTCTACTAGGTGTCATGTGTTAGAAACACCATTTTTATTCAGGGGCTGAGCTAATACTTGCAAAGCAGTCGAGGCCAACAGATCCCAACTACCCCCCTGGCCATAGCTCTCCGTGCCGTACCAAGTGCAGCGGCTGGCAGGAGCGCAGTAGACCAGCCTGCCCTGGGAGAGGCCAGGCTTCCCACACCTAGCACAGCCGGAGGGCCCGGTTTGGTATGGGCATGTTCCAGCCCTTCACGTTTATTTCTGTGGGTGCAAACGCATATTTCTTCCTTTTATTTTTTAATGCAGCTTCAAGCCAGTAGCTGCGTATTGAGGAGTGGAGGCATAGGAAGAAGCAGGCATTTGCTCCCATGTCTTGCCAGCAGTGGCAACGTCCACGGCAGGGGTAAAAGAGATTGGATAGGACTAACAAATTAGAGAGTAAGAGTTATAACCCACCCCTTTCATTATAACTTTGGGCAATTTGTTTCATCATTTCACTGCCTGCCCTGACAACAGTTGGGGGGGGAGGAGGTTGGGGTTTTTCCCCCCTCCCTGTTAGCTGATGCTCAGCATTGTAGAAACTCCTAGAGCTGCCTGCCAAAATTTTGGTTAAAACCCAAAGGTCGGTGTTAATAATTAACACCTAGTCGTCTTTGGGAAGCAGTATGGAGGTCTGTAGTAAAGGATCACAGATTGGTGTCATCCAATTGGTAAGATTACCAATTAAATTTCAAAAATTTGGTGTTTCTGAGGGCCAGGTTTATTCTCGTAGATGAATGCTGACAAGATTTTTACATGTGGAAGAGACTGAATTCATAGTATGGCCACCAAGCTTAGCAGTCTCATTCTCAACGATTCTATTAAAAACTGAGCAACTGAAGGCTACTCCTAAATATCCCAGCACTGTGATGGTTAATCAGGCCAGCCGTTGTTATCTGGGAGACATACAGGTGGCTGTCATAGTAGCTGTCGCTCACAGTAGCACTAATTATAAATCACAGCATTAAAATAACAAGCAGAAGAGGAAAGCTGGGCTGCAGAAGCATTATCCTGGGTCCCGTCCGTACTGAAAACACCACATGACCTTCTTCACAAAATGGTAGTCAAAGAAAATCACTTGGTTGCGTAGCAGTACGTGTTCCCCTGGTGAAACTCTGGTCGGCAAGGCAGCTGCTTCTCAAAAATACCCCTGCTAGAGCATTTTCTTGTACACTTAGCGCACAGATTTCTCTTGGAATTTTATTTCAGTATTTCTGAAGATGATGATCTTTTTTGGAACAAAGTGTGCTTCCACTATGGATGATAATGGCTTTCCGTGTGGTATATGGTATATATCTACTGGCCAAAATGATTTGTAATTTTTGCTTTCAGTTTAACTTAGGTTTAATTGTCTCATTTTAAGCCTCTTGCACTAACACTAAGCTGCTTTTGTTTTTACTTTGGATCCAATAATTTTAATGTTTCCTCCATATGGCAGTGGGTTTTCGAAGGAAAAAAACAAGGTCTGAGATGGAGTTATTTGAATGGATTAAAATTAGGAAAGTGAAACTAAAAATACAAATAGGAAATACCAGGCTAGTGTGACATATATACAGGTAACTCCTGCATGATATAAACATATTCAAAAATTTGACAAAATTTTTCACGTCTTATGTTCATCCCTTCTGTATCTGCAGTACATTCTCTACACCTTCAGCAGCAGCTGGATAAGCAGCACAGCTACTCCTCTAGGGTGATTGCCAGAGAGTAACAGTTATAAAACACATTTCAGTGATTCTAAACAATGAATTACACCTCCTTGTCAAAAGTATTTTTGTCAAGCATAACTGGGCTGTGGGCTTATTCTGTGTGATGTACTTCATTAGCCAAGTTTCCTTTATATTCAGTTGGATTATTAGCACAGGGAGCAATACGGGTTTGCCAATCCAGTTTTTTAGTCCAATAGGTATATTGGTAAATATTCTCCCTTTGAGAATATTTAACCATTTGTTAACCACTGAGCAAAGATGAGGCAGTGGGGGGGCTCCCTGGCATTTTTACCTCTCCAGCCCAATGAAACAAACACACACAAAAAAAAAAAAAAAAAAAAAAAACACACCACCAAAAAACCACACCACCCAATCCTAATTCATGCAAAGAGAGGAAAGGAAAATTTGGTCTTTAAAATCCTAGCCAAGACAGAACATGGCATGCAAAGCGCTTCTGCTCATTTGCAAGGGACTGCAGGTTTTCCCAGGAGCTGGAGCCCACTTCAGCACCTGCATGGAGCCTGAGGGAGTTGTTCTGCCAGCAGTAACAGTCTGTGCTTGAGGACAGGGGTATAACGTAATTATGTCCCACTATTCATTTGATGAAAAGTCTGTTTCTTGCTGGGACGCACAGGTGCCCGGGTTGTTTGAGGAGAGCAAAACCATTTCACTTGATATTTCTCACATCGAAAACATTTATAAAATCTTATCACACTTGCCAAATCCTTCTGTTCCCTTTAAAAAAATAAGAAAATTACCTCATTGAAGTGACGGGAGACATTAGCCTTTGTATGCTTAATGGTCTTTGGAAAACTATTTTCTTTTGAGATACGCTGCTTTCTGATGTGACAGAAAGCAGTAGCATATGAATGATGTTTCAGAGATTATAAACAGAATAATATATTCAGAGTATCCACTATATTCAGAACATGTATTCTTACCTTCTTGATCTTGGCAAATTTACTGGATAGGAAAAAATCTTACTAGAAATCAGTCAAAGCTCTGTTTTCTGGTTTTCTTCTTCTATTTCTTTTTCCTTTCAGCATTAAAAGATAATGGACCACTGCCTTTTATACAAGGACTTTAGAAATGTAAAAAATGACGGAAGGTCTGTTAGAGTGGTAGGCAGGCAGGCTAGACTTAACTTTTCTGAGACTTCTTTAAATGTTTCATTTATTTTTATGTCAAAGCGGAGCGTAACTTCTGAAGCTAGCAGCAACCTAATCCAAACTGCTGGTACCACAGGGCTAAGTTATAAAAGACTTTTTAACTAATGAGAAGTAAAAGCTAAGTTGTACAAACCTTTAGTTTAGGGTTAGATAAAAATTGGACACTCCTTAAACGTTGCCTCACAGAGAGCTGAGCGAGGAAATCAACTCATCAAAGCTCACCAGCTTTTTTTTTTTTAGATATTTTCCCCTCCAGTTTCCTGGTGCCAATTCCCCAATTCTTTGGACACAACTGCAGTAGCTCTTTCGGAGCTGCACTGAAAGTCTGCCAAAGGCCCTTCTTTTTTTTCACACTGATTCAGGTGACACTTTTTAGGATATGAAGGTTTCATGGTCCCCGCTGCACTACCCTGTGCACGAGAGTCTTTGCCTACAAGTACAATAGTCTTCCTTACATGCCACTCGCACACTCCCAAAGCGATGCCTCTGTGGATGCCTTGTGCCAACTCCATTTGCTATGCCCTTCTGCACTGGGTTTCATAAACTTCTTACAAACCGCAGCATCATATGTCCAGGGTCTGTACAGATGTAGGAAGTGGACCTGAAAACTAACAGATACCATCAGCTGACGGGTATTCCTTGGAAGAGAAATCTCCAGCACAGGCACACTTGCAGCAGTTCTATTTGCTTGATATGGAAGTATCTGAACGTCCATTCAGAAATATCCAAACTCTTCTGTAAAGCACAATAGGGAACTGGACTATCAACAACAGGATTTTCAAAAAGAAATCCTAAAACTGGGATTATAAACAATTTTTTAAATTTGACTTGCAGTATGACTGAAATTTGGTACTAACACGTTCCACCTTGGAAAAAAAATGGCTCTGTTCTACTTAGAGTAACTATCATACAATTTTTATAAACAATTTTTTTCTTTTTATGTTGGCACTTTGCTACTGAGATTTTACTTTGCCTGCTAGTTCGCTTGAAAACAAGTGTCAACCGGAGTTCAGCTCGCCAGTATACAGAGCGAGCTTTAAAGACAGCGATCTGTGGCAGGCACACAAACAAACCCAAGGGTCTCTGCCTTTTAAACAAACCCCATTTCCCTCCCCCTTCCACCCAGTAAACAGCTTCTGGCTGCAGATTTGGTCCTCTATAGAAGAGATTTTTAAGATGCCAGCTGACCTGTCCAGCAGCCTGGTAATCCTCAAATCATCTGCTCGCCATGCTCATGTGGAGACGTCACCGAAAAGGCTTGTTGACAACCTTCTGTTGCATTAAAGATAAGTCTGTAAAACTGCCACTATCTTACTCAGTTCAACTTTACCACACGGATGAATAAAGCTTTCCCTTCTGACAAATTCAGAAAGACTGTTGACAGAAGAAAATTGTGTGGAAAAATACTTCTGGTTTCCAGTTCGCTTTGGATTAGATTAAATTGACACTGATCTGTATAACTGCTTGCAAACTCTTTTCTAAAAAAAAATTTTACGAGTTATTATTTTGGAAGTCTGAATGTCCTTTCCAGGCACGTTCTCATACAATGCATTTTAAACCATCTAAATGCCATATTTAATATTAGTATGAAGTTTAAAAATATTTTAATTATTAACAGATTTGCTTCAGTTATTCAGTTTTTACCCTTTCACACCAAGTGATTATTTTATTCTCAGGTCTTAACAAGAAATTGTATGGTACAAAGGCAGTAATTTAGTGACCAAACAGAAACCGTGATATTATCAGCATCTACGAATCCTTCAATCAATTTTTGCATTGAGTAATAAATACTAATCTCAGCTAAACTGTTTTGTTACATATACAGCATGCTCTGATCCCAAACAACTCCTTAATCCACTATTTTAATAATAGTCTATGGATTAAGGGATCTATACTGTATACTGACACAATGTATTGAGTTCAGGTTCTATAGATGAACATTTCTGTGATCCATTTTAATGGCATACAGACCATCATCATATTATGGTGTCAACAGCCTGCAGATTATGTACTGGCTTTCAAAGCATCCTGCAGCAAAGCGAGTTTAATGAACCTCCTTAAAGGTGAAAAACACTTTAAAATGTATGGGGAGAGGGGACTTTGAGATAAAAGCATAGCATATATAAATACCAACAAGCATTTATATATAATCAGCTATAAGATATACAGAATGTTTCGAGTTTTGAAATCTGTCAAAATAACAGTCTTAACAAGGGGCATCTGCTTTCTTGGCCCCCTCCTCATCTGCACGTGCATCACACTTTTCTCCTAGCATCCTCACACAGCGTGACAGTATTTCATGTAGGAAACTCATCATGATGGATTTTCTTTTTTTGCTCCAAATAGCTCCATGTCTGTTATATTCCTGCTTCTGAACTATAGTATCGCCTGCCTCTCGTTAAGAACAACCGCCAGCACCACGTAAGGTTGGGAAGCGTCCCCACCACCCACCTTCACCTGGCACCACACTAAATGTTTAAGGTTATTTTTCCCGAGCTGCGCCTGTTATCAGGGAAAGGACAAGCTCCTGCAGACGGCAGTTCAGGAAGGAGTCATCGACGCTCTGAGCTGCTCTCTTCTCCTTGAGCGTGGAAGGTGTCTAGTGGGATGAGCCCCGTGGAAGGTGTCTAGCAGGATGAGCCCCGGCAGGCTGGAGTCAGTGCCCATACACAAAACCACATTCCCCAGGAGCGACATCGGCACCGCCCGCAGGCCCTGCTCCGGGGGAGAGCGCTGGGACGCCCTCTCCCCAGCGTGCGCTCTAGCAAGCCCGAGGTAACGCATGTTGGGGAGAGCATCTTGAACCATTCCTGTGCATTGTTCATCACAAAGTGACCCGCTAACGCCCAGGTAACAGCCCCACTCCAGTTCAGTGAAAACATCTGCTCAATGTATAGCACCAAATAAAATGTGGGGATGTACAGGGAATGAAGAAGAAAACCAGTACTGAAACCACACCACTTTTTGTAATAGATCACCTGCTCCCATCTGGAGTACTGGCAAGCACATCTCTCCGCTTCAAACCCTCTTACAAACTCTGTCTCCCAGTTGTTTCCCCTTTTTTTTTCCCCCTCTAACTTCTCCCAGCCAGTGTATAGAGCACACTGGGTGTCTGCTGCTTCCCAGCATGAAAATATTTTGACTTCCCTGAATTCCAGTGACTCCACGCAGGCACTTCTCAGTAATCTTCTCCCAGAGTTGCACAGTATGTAAGGGCATCTAAATAGGATGGCAACAAGCATTTGCTGTAATGTCCAAATTGGATGGCAACAAGCATTTGCTGTGATGTCCTCCTGATGTCTGAAAACAGGCGCCCCGTACTTGGTATTGTTTATCAAGCATTTTCTTCGATTTACGGCTGGACCTGTTCTCATAGTTGCTACTCCCTGCAGCTTCACCTCAGCTCCTGGCCCTTCATTTTTTCCAGCTGTCTCTCCCTTTTTTTACTTTCCCGTTCCACCTGTTGGTGATGCTCGCCAACAGCTCACCTGGGGAAAGGAAGGGTTTGGTTTGAAAGGTGGAGAACTGGACTTGGACAAGCAACCTTTAAAGAGCGTCTCTGGCGAGGAGGTTGGGACGGTCAAGGGGTATCTACCTCTCCTGAGGAGCCTCCTGTGATCTGGGGAGGATCCACATAAGGCTGCGGATTTCCCCTGGTTCAATAGGATGGTGGTAGCAGGGGCTCTCTGCCCTCCCCAGGAGGAGGAAGCGGCTGCCCGAGCTGTGCTTTTGAGGTGGTTGAGAAAGGGAAGCTGGGGTGCTTCAGGCCCTTCAAGACTGCAGAGAGAGCTTTTCTTGGCAAAATGATCCTGTCTCAACATACCAGGGCTATCCAATCCATATTCACCTAAATCCACCTTCTATCACGCCTAATGCATAGGCTCTGGGTGATGGATTTATGGTGGATTAAAACACTATGCACTGCCGGGCTATGACCTACACTGCAATTCTGTTAAACATAATGGTGCAATGAACAGACATTGGAAAATTCATTTTTCACCCATGAAAACTATTCAGTTTTTGCTGGCTTATTTTTATTCTTATATCAATACAGTTTTGGGAGAGATTCCCCAAGATTTTCTTGTTGCTGGAAAGCAGCGTCTTCCTTGGGCTCTCCTCCTCCTATGGGAGAAGCCAAATTGTCCCAGCAGTTCCCCGGGCCCAGGTGCATCCCTGCACGTGGGCACACTGTTGGCTCTGTGTGGAGCAGCGGGCCAGGACGGTTCTCCCAGGAGATGGGCACACCCATGACAGCCAGGAGCTGCAGGCAACATTAGGCTGAGCACACGTGGCCCCGGCACCTGCTCCACCGGGGAGCCAGGTGCTACCACGCACCTCACAGCCTAGCAGCGGTGGTGGAGGATGGGGGTCCTGCCTGACACGGCAACAGAGTCCAGCTCAGCTTTCCAGACTACCGGTAAGAAAGACAAGGTCTCAGGCAAGGAGGCTGGCAGTACCATGGGCTCCATTCGGTGGCCTGCCCATAGATGTCCAGTGCCACCTGAGATGCTCTCGGTGCATCTTCAACAGATGCCGGGGCTCAAGAAGGCTCTGAGTCCTGTGACGTATCTGCTGCCTGGTGCAGATGTCTCACGTGGGACTTAAGGGCTTACATTTAAGTGGATAGATTGAGATCTTCATGGATGCCACACCTTGTGTGAAGTGCAGGCATTATTAATGGTAGCCTGGATCCAAGGAAGAGTTTGCTGTCTTGGGCTGTGTCTACACTACCAGTAGGTCCAAAGCAGTAGTGTGGTTTCAAAGTGAAATGTACCACTGCATTTACTGTGCCCTGGATTCGTTCTCAAAGCATCTGTGAAGTTCAGGAATTGGATGCCTTTTGAAGGAAACTAAGCTAGAAGCTGTGCTCCAGTGCCTGCTGGGGACACCAGGGTCCAGGGTCTAGGGCAGGGGTGAGCTGCACCATCACGAGGTCTCCTAACACAGATATGCCAGCAGGAGATGGCTCTTGCACCATCAGGAACTCCTAGAGCATCCTGAAATAGTTCATGCACTGTATATGGGGCAAGTGTGCCTCCCTGTTAGCCTTTGACTGCTTGTCCTCAGCACTTTGTGGCTCCGCTACTCCTTCCCCACCCATCCACCTTTCTTCTGGCTCAAAAATCCTTTCTCTTCCTTTCCTTGCCTTTGCTTAACCACCTATATTTTTATCACCTTTTCTATTATCTCCTTAACCCACTGTCCAGGCCAAGTCCACTCCATCACTCTTCCAGAAAAGCCAGTGAGGCCCAGCCAAGGTCCCTTAGGAGATGCCACTGCTGGTCACTGTGTTGTGAGGCTGAAGGCCATTTCTCGATGGCCAGATCACAGAATCACAGAATCGCACACAATCATTAAGGTTGGAAAAGACCTGTAAGATCATCAAGTCCAACTATCAACCCAACACCACCATGCCCATTAAACCATGTCCCACAATGCCACGTCTACATGTTTTTTGAACACAATGATGCATAGCGGTGCTGTGGAGGTGCTAACCTCCCAGCTGCCACTGGGTATGAGAGGGCCACATAAAACCAAAGTCAGTGTTCTTCAAGAGTCAGGACACCAGCTGGGTTAGGGGGTGAGAGGTGGCCTGGCAGGCATCCTCCTGCGCAGGAACTTGAAGAAATATTCTGACGTGAGTGTCCCACCAGCCCCAGGGATGGCCACGTGGCAGTGTCTGAAGGGGAGCGCGTCCTCCCACCCTGCTCTTACTGGAGACCCAGGGAGGGATGGCTGGCACCGCAGCCTGCACAGGGGCTCGGTGTGCCCTGCAGAAGGGGCTGGGGGCCAGGGGCATACTCTGTGTTCGCAGGGCTGGCGCCAGCAGGAGCCAGAAGGTGCGAGAGGCCTCACGTGGCCAGTGTCAGTGTGGGCAGAGCTCTGCTGGCATGTGCGGCAGGAGGCAGGCAGGAGGCCAGCATGGGCTTCCTGGGGTGCTTGCGGTGGGGAGCAGAGGTTTAGCACCTTCCCTCCACGCAAGCCTGTTCTGCAAGCCTGGAAAAACAAGCGCAGTTTGTAGGGGAGGCCAAACACCGCCCATTGCTAGCAGCCAGAGTCTGAATAAAAGACTGACAATGCCCCTTCTCTGTGCTGTTAAGCAAGAGCTAGGAGGTACGGGATAAGGATGTGTAACTTGAGGGAATGCCCTGAGCTGTTTGGTACCGCAGGAGAGGGCTCCCACCAGGTGCCGGGTGCTCTCGCCGCCAGGGAGCCGGCAGGCAGCGGAGGTGCTCAGAGACCCCCGCAAACACTCGGACAGGTAGGAGACCAGGCCCAAAGTAGTATGTTCCCCACAGAGGCCCTTTAACACTGCTGGCTAGCAAAAAGGAGTGCCTGTCGGAAAGAGGCACAGAAATCTCAGTGAGATTGGCGCCGACAGTTATTTATTTCCCATTTTTGCACAACAAGCTGAGGAGGACATCCCTTCGTGTTCACAATAGCAAGTGGAAGGCACGTCATTCCTTGACTGTTACGATGCTCATTTCTCTCTTGAAAATCAAAGTAAATGAGTGTCAAGAGGACATTGACATGTAATAGCTTCAGGCAGCAATGCGGGTCTTTTTTCTCCTCAGACTCCACGCAGACTCCAATAAAAGATTATTTATTTTTATCAGCATGGCTCATTAATAGTTCTACAGTACTTCTACATGGCTTCTTTTACGTTTCTCCTGCAAAAATACCTGCTTTAGTCACTAATCATACCATTAAGAGATCATTAAAGAATTAGAAAATAAGCAATGACAACCATATCTTCTTCCAGAATATTTGGTTTGCTCTTTCAAGCAACCTTATGCTTTCAACATCTCAGAAGATACTAGACCACCATTACAAAAGAGGTGTTTGAAATACAACAATTGAAAAAAATAGTGTACATGAAATGTATGTTGTAGCACTGTGTTGCTGTGATGCTTTATTGAAATAAGAGAAGGAAGACTGGTAGGCAGTTTTTTTAGACTATTTTGCCTAGTCCATTAAAATTGCAAAATTATCTTCAACAGTGCAGTCTATGAGTCATTCGATCTTCTTAATTTGTTTTCTACCTGAGAAGTTGCAGGATTGCTCTCTCAGATTAATTTCTGTGTGTAGTTATCACACATTCAGCTGAAACATTTGTGCAGATGAGGTTTTGCAAGGAGACACAAAAGCCAACAGCACCAACAAAAGTATCATAACACTGACTACCAGCCCCAGCTGAGTTCAGCGACCCTTTTCTCCATGTACTCTTCATGTACGTACAGCCCCAGGGTCTTAGCCCCAAAGATACTGCCGCCATACTACTCACATCCTCATAAGCACCTGGGTGCCTAACTCTTGAGGATGTCAGTGGGAGTTAGGCTCATAAATACCTTCAGAGCATCCTGGAAAATATTGCAATTGGCTGACAAAAGGGTGTTCGGGCTTCTGACAAAACTTGCAAGCCTCTCTGCACGCAGTGGTGACAGCTGATCTGCTGTCACCACGGTGTCCTGCCTCCACCTGATGTTGCAGCACTAAATGCCATTGCTGCAAGGGAGATCCACATTTCAGGGGGTCTGCCCCTGGCTGGCTATACCCCTGCTCTCATCCTCTCCAAGCTGGCACGAGGAGCCACTGAGAGACAATGGCCAAGAAGGTCCATCAGGGGTCACACACCTCTTTTCTTCCCCACTGCTGGATGGCCTCATCACAGCAAAGTGGGGAAGGAGAGCATTTTGTGCACCTGGGAGTTTTGGAGTCAGAAAGGGAAAAGACAAGAGAGGTGCCAAGAGGGAAATCCCCTGTCCCTATGGAGGTAAGAGAGGGGCAGGAGGCAAGTCCCAGGCTCTCCTCCACCACCTCCTGCCATTTCATCCCTCATGAGGAAGAGTTCCCCAAGGAGGCAAGATTGTCGAGAGGAGAGGGCAAATGGAGGGAGGCGTTAGTGATGGAAGGGAGAAGGGTCTCTGCCACGCACGGTTCACTGGACCTGCACTGAAAAGGGTTAATGCTATCATGTTACCTGTAATACCAGGAAATGTTTCTTTGTTACCACATTATGTCAGATTCAAGTGGTATCACCCATGACTAGCAGGCAAGATTACAGAAGGGAGGGAAGTTGAGCGCAGGTCACTTTCATGCTTCAGCACAGCTCTTCAAAACAGCGTATTTCATTTTGCTAGGAGGGGAAACTCACACTTGCTGACACCACTTAAAGTGACACTAAGCCAGACCGGAAAATTTCTACACAGCTCTCTGACAAAGAAAAGCAAATTGTGTGTCAGGGAAAGCACAAAGTTATACGGCAAAACTCAACAACACTAGAAAATAAGGACCTGAGCTTAACCTGCATGGATGTGAGCCTGGGCCTTCCAAGGAGTGAGGGCACTGATTTGGGGTGTTGTTTTATTCTCCTTCTCCAGTTTTTATAACAGCTGTTGAGACTGAGTGTCTTGGGGCTCTCTCTCTCGTAGCCAGACTTGGCCCAAAATGAGCAATGTGTTCAGCAGTTGTGGGAGGGTAGGGGTGGGAGATGATGGGACAGACAGGTGGCACGATCGAAGCTCCTGTCCTTAGGAAACCTGGCTGAAATACCCACACTATTGGAAGAGTTTGATGGGGTTATGCTTTGTGGTCACTCCAGCACATTTGAGCAGCATGGCAAGGAAAACATGTTCTCAGTCTAACTTTGGACTGAGGACAACGGGCTGAAGCCCTGCTCCATTTTAAGGACCCCTTCCTTTTCAATTTGGCTTCTCTCCAGACCCCTCCCCTGCTACTTCGTTAAATTTGGTCTTGGCTCTTTATCCCTCTCGGCAAGAATGAACTACTTCCACTCATGGCAGTTATTTCCACACAGAGATGTGCAGAGCAGAAGCACCCCAGCCGGAATTGACCCCTAAAGTTGGAGGCACCTATGCCAAAAGCCTCTACTACAGCAGTGGGCCTGGCCCACCGCTGAGGTTCAGTCAGCATTTCCCCATGCACGTGCTGACTCTAGCAGCCTCACCTCAAACACAGCCCAGCTGTGTAAGTTCTGCCACGCCGGTGTGCCGTACCAGGGTGTACACCAGCACCTGGCCGGCTGACGTTGCGCTACCACAACAGCTGTAGGGGTACGGCTACTGCTGCCCGGGACGGAGAACAGGTGACGCCAGGGGTGTGACTTTGGCCGAGGAGGAGCTGACCCCCTCACGCGCACCATCCCTGACCGGTTTCAGCCAGGCTGAGGCAGCTGAGCTCACCTCCCCTTCGGGCCCGCTGCCTCGGAGGGGCCTGGCTGGCTGGCGGGGGAGCTGCGCCCTCCCCGCGGGCACCGGCCCGCCCTAGAGCAGCGGGCAGAGGCGGGAAGGGAACGGCCACCCGGAGCCGCGGAGGCGACACGCCCCGGGGCGCGCAGGCCCGAGGCTGCCCCCGGGAGCGACTGCCGCCCGACAGCCCGGCCCAAGCACCACGCTCCGCCTAACGGCCCGTAACGGCCGCGGGGCACGCCCCGCCCCCGTGATGACGCAATGCTCCTCCGCGCCCCTCCCCGGCTCGGGCACGTGGGGGGGTACGGGGCACGCCTCCTCCCCCTTCAGACCAATCAGCAACGCAGGAAGGAGGGGCGCGGCAGGGGGGAACGCCACGGCCCCAGCCAATGGGCCGTGGGAGGGCGGGGCCGGATCAGTGATGATGGCGGCGGCGGCGTGGGTCTTCTCGCGGGCTGGGCTGCGCCTGGGGAGGCGGAGACTGTGAGTGACGCGGGCGTCGCGCGCGGGGGGCGGGACCAACGGACCCCCGGCGCCGCCCTCCCCCTCCCCGCCAGAAACGGCGCTCGGGGGTCTCCCCCTGCCGCCCCCCGCCCCTTCCCGGAGGCCGCGGCGCCCGGGCCGGCGGGAGCGCGAGGGCAGCAGGGCCCGAGCGGCGGGTCTCTGGCGGCAGGCCGGGCTGGGGGGTGCGGCGGGGACGCCCGTCGCTGGGGCGGCCGGGGGCAGGCCGCCGCGCCGTGGCGGAGCTGGCGTGGGCCCGGCGGGCGGCGAGCCCCGCGCTGCCTTTGGCAGGGGCTGCGGGGGCCGGGCAGGGCCGGGGCGCCTCCGCCGTGCGCCAGCGGCGGAGAAAGCGCGGCTCGCTGGCTCTGCCGCTTCCTCGCCCGGCTCAGCCGGGCAGCAGCCGGGGGGGCCTCTCTCGGGCGAGCCCCGGCCTTTCCTTCCCGCCCTCGGACAGCCGCCTGCCTCCGCTCCGTGCTCCCGGTGAGGGGCACTGGTACCAACCACGCTCGGGCACGCGAGGGAAGTGAAAACAGATACCGGTTTCTTCCATTTACCACGAAATTGCCCTTGCCCCGTTGTCTCCTCTGGTACAGCTGCTGCACGAGGAGTGACCTGGGCCTTTGCCAGGCCTGCGCTGAGCCTCCGGCCTTGCGGGCTCCCTCAGCCACCGTGCCCCATCTCCTGCAGTGGAAAACCAGGGGTGGTGAAAGGTGCTGGATCTGCACCGTGGGCTTTCCTCTCTTTAGGAGAATACCGCGCTACCTTCTCTGGTGATAAACCACCCTGAATGGAGCCAAGCAGTGGAGCTGGGCGTAGGTCATGATGTGGGCAGAAGCGGGGCCATCAGCAGCCCCGTCAGCATCCCTTGTCCTGGGCTTGGGGAGGCCCTTGTTAGTCTGGAGGGGTGGTGCGTCCCTGTGCCCCTGCCGTGGCGGTGGCTGGGCGAGGGAGGGTTATACAGGCAAGGTGCGTCCACTTGTAAAGGGTCTGAGATCACCAGGCGCTTTCCCACAGGTGGCCAAATAGCTGTCAGGGCATGGACTTTGGGCAGGATGACAGGAAAAACTCCACTGTAAATACGCAATCCCCATGCAGGTCAGTTTGCAGAATCGGGCTCTGAGTGACATAGGCAATATAAGATGAGGGCTCCACCATACTTTTTTCCTGGAGATCTGTGTGGTTTTGATGCCCAGCTTTCTGTCTGCAGGTGTGTGCCCACGTATTACCTGCGGGCAGAGAATTACTTCTGCCAGAGTGGTTTATTGCTCGGTCTGTTCTGATTTAAGGGAGGTTTTCAACAGCACTTCTAGAGGGAGAGCAGATTTTTTTAGTACTGATATTAGGCAGCCAATCAAGTGTTAACTCATTTTACTGTTTAAAGCTTTAAATTCTTGCAGTCTCTGTTGAGACCATGATACTGTAAATATTTTATAGTTGACTGACAAAAGAGTATGCAGTCTGTAATAACTGTAACATAGATGTTACTGTGAAAACGCAATATTGATGCTGGTGTTCTTGGGCAACCTCAGGGACAGCTGGACTCGTTTGTGCCGTGCCAGAGGCAGTGTGAAGAGCCCATAAAATCCAAGTCAGTCTTTCTTGCCTGCAGTTACACTGTCCTACATAGCATCCAGGGTCATTTTCCCAGCCTACCTCCTTCAGCTTGCTTTTGCCATCTCTTTCTGGAGAAGATGTATACATGTACGTGCCATTTTTCTTTTCCTTTTCCCCCCTGCCTCCCCATATTGGTGCAGAATCATAAACGCTACGTCTTGCTGTTTCTGGTCATGAGAAACTTTGAATGTGGGGAGAAGGGGAGTCTACACAGTGTGAGGGCAACCAAATGATCACATTTATATGTGCGTAGCAGCCGTTCAGGGCTGAGAGAGGAGGCTGACTGCACACCTGCAGTGAGGCTGCTTTCTTCCAGCTGTGGGCAGAAAGGGCTTCCTTGGCTGGTGCTGCCACGGGATGGGACGTGGCCACTGAGCACTGCAGCCCCCTCGCTTAATTCCCAGGAGATGTGATGGTCTCCCTGCGGTGGGAACTGCTTGCCCTTGTCATCAGTGCTGCTGTGGAGCCTGAGAGGCCACCACGCAGGTGGAGACCACAGAATTTGGGGCATCCAAGCAGTTGAAGACCAGAGCAGGACGAGACACGAGGAGTCCTTGCTTACCTTTGAGCTGGGCAGCCATGTAGCTGTGTGCAGCAGGGAGAGAAAATACAGGGACAACTTCAAGTGTCAGCAATCGACACATGAGTTGGCTGGATTTAATCAGCAGTTCCCTCATCTTTAGCAGGAGTTGGCAGGTCAGGTTGGGTCCAGACCCTGGTCCAGACTCATTGCCACGCTGTTGGGCTGGGACCCTAATTACAGCAGGTACCTCTGATGCGGTGTGGCTGCTTTTCCAGCTGCCACCATCCTCTCTTCATGTGCATGTTGCTGCCTCTGTGAAGCTGCTGCGCAGTGCTGCCATGAGAATGTGGATGGAGTATTTGTCCTCAGCAGGCAGGTGAAACCTACGGTACGTAGAGCTGGTTTTGCTCACTTGTGATGTTCCAGAGCCTTTTGGGCTTTCCCTGCCTGGGAAAGATTTTTGTCTTGTTGGAAAAAGTTAAAAAAAAACTCCTTTCAGCTCTTTTTTAATAACAAATGCAGCTGTTATTTCTGTTGTTGTCGTTAAGAGCTTCAAATGTGCTTTTAAAGACAATGTTGCAGTAAAGCATCGACTATAAAAACTGTCTTGATGACAGATCTTTATGAAGGGCTTTCTCTTTGCTTGATGATTACAGTGTAAGAGCACTGCACTTGTAAGCATGATCACCTGTTTGCCCTCAGCTAGCCAAGCGCTGCATGCATGTATGAGAGGATTTTTTGCATGTATTTCTTTACGTGGCATATTCCAGCATAAGTATACCCACATCCCTGTACCAAATCAATCAAAAGCAGCATTGTTAAGCTCACATCGGCAGAGCGCTGCAGAGTACAGAATCTACCGTGTGGGCACATAGAGCATGTTGTGCCAAAGGTGCGGACACCAGCACACCTGCTATGAACAAAG
The DNA here is from genome assembly GCF_030936135.1 of Gavia stellata. Lineage (NCBI taxonomy): Eukaryota > Metazoa > Chordata > Aves > Gaviiformes > Gaviidae > Gavia > Gavia stellata. The sequence goes on from NC_082594.1 coordinate 59,402,429, forward strand.
GAGCTTGAGAAGAGCTGTAGGCAGAGTGCTGCTTCTGTCACTGTGCCACCAAAATGGGCACACCAGATTTCTGTGGTGTGGCGAAGCTTACCGAACCTCTCCGCGGGAGATAATACAGGATTGGTAATAACCCTGTGTCAGATCTTCTTCAGGGACTGCGCCTATGTAATCTAAAATTTCTAGCATTGGGAGTTTCTTCTCTCATTTCTGATTGCCATCTTCCCTCCCAGGAATCCACTGCTGCTCTGTGTTGTATTTCACACTCCAAGTTTGTGTCTTCTTGGAAATTAGTGATGATGTTGTTTTTCATGGATTGGACACTGGAGGGTGCTAATGCAATGAGAGCTGAAATTGTTCTAGCAAATTAAAGGACTCCCCTTTGTTAGTTGTGAAATAGTTTTATTCTTTGTTGCAACGTTTAAATGGAAAGACATGAACTGTGGTCCTTGGCAGTAGCTGATCCTGCTCGGCGTGTGTGGAGCTATAACCAAGAATATCAATAAAGTGTTACGTCTGTGAGGGATTTCTTTCCTGAACCTCTATCAAAAAAATGACTCATTTTATGTTCTGCACATTTTTAAGTGTGTCTTTTGAGATTATGGCCTTGGGGTGAAATTTATTTGAAAGTGTGACTTTCTAGTGATAAAAACACTTTACCTGGCAGAACTGTTGAGCTGTATCTGCAGAATCTGCTTTTCTACAAGGTCACTTTGGTTCACCTAAACCAATATTGTTGCGTTGCTGGCGAGGTGAGAACGTGATAGCAGCTCAAGTCGGGGAGGGAGGGGACACCTCGAACACCGCTAATCGAGTTCCCAGCGTTGCGGTCCTCTCTCTAGGGATGGACCTGATGGAGCCTCAGTTTACCTTGCAACCACCGTCACTGGGTCACACATGAGGGAGCGTGCAGGATGGGGCCTTTTGTCAGCCGTCATTGCTAGGTCAGGCAAAGCACGTTACGAAGCTGAGCCTTAGCTCTGGTGTTTCAAATTCTCTCAAATATTTTTGGCAGGTTAAAGTTATGCTGTGAGGTCTTACGCGAAAGGAGCTATTACCTGTCCATGCTGGTCCAGCTTTCTGCTGAACCGGGTCTCCGCTCTCCTCTGCCCTTGGCAGAAAGACACGGGGCCGACATAAGCTCCCCGTTGTGCGGTCTGGCAACTCTGTACTCGGCATTAAGGACTGTGAAACTACTGCCTGAGCCAGTTCTCATCCTGGCAGCAGCAGAGGTATGATGCCGGCTAATTAATGCTAATGAGAAGCAGGGTGCAAAGCCAAGCGTGTCCAGCTAATCACCGCTGGCACCCCAACTAGTCTGCTTAAAGCTAATGCTGTTCTGGATGGTCCTGCCCGGTCTTGTACCTGCCTTTGCAGACCCGTTAGCCAAATGAAAGCCGGTATTCATAAAATGTGTGAGTAAAACAGAATTGGGTACAAATACACTTTCCTTAGAAGTCTTTCTTGTTCAGTACAAGTGGCAAATGAGTTACTCCTCTGTCTCGTTTGCCTTTGCAAATGAATTGGGCTGGCCCCTGCTGGAAAATATAGTTACTGTGCTCTGTTGGTCAGGTTTGGTTCTCTCTCAGGTGTTGCAGTTTGCTTACGTATGGCTGTTTTAGTTTTTCTTTCTTTTAAAAATATGCATCATTTTTCTCAGAATTCCCCTCGAACAGAAGATGTGGATGAGCATGAAGAAAGAGCCTGTGGATAAGGAAAAGAGAACCCGTTGCCATCCTGTTCTGGCATTGTTTGAGATCAGCTGCTCACCTCACAAATGGATTCGGGGCCAGTTTCACAGCAAAGTTGCTTGGCTTTTTATTGGAAGCAGCAGAAACGTAGCTAGCTGAAAGTTTACATTTCTTCTGCAAAAAGAGTTTTAGTAGCTTACCAGAATAGGGTCATAAGGGGATGTGAACAGAAAGGCTTTTAAAATAATTGTAATAACTAGCGGTACTGAAGACAGTCTGCTTAAGAGGAGATGATTTAGTCTAAGCACATGAAAAAAGATCTGGTTGACCATTTATTCATCTCGTTTACCAGCTTTTAAGAGAAGACCATTTCTTCCATCACACCTCCATGCTTACGAGCAGGGAGCCAGGGTACGCCTCCTGGCATCATTTCAAGAACCGACATGCTAGCTGTGGTGCCAAAAGGATTTGCAGTTGTGCATTTTATGTAGACGGTGTCCTAATTTATCCCAGGAGACCTTTCTCTGGGAGAGAGGGTTAACGGACCTTCTACCAAATCTGCCTGATCGCGTTGAGTTTAAATGCCGCCAACTGCGGGATGCTGTCTCCAAGACCCAATGCCACCCCTGCTCTGTGGCCCTGCACGGGGAGGGAGCGTGCCTGTTCCCTTGGGGGATGCTCAGTGCCTTCCAGCATTGAGCCTTCACATGCTTGTACAGTCTTTCTTGGCTACTTGTAAAGGCTGGGTGAGTGGGTTCTCCATGGTTTTCATGCCTTTTGGGGAGATTAGGCTGCTGTACTTGAAGCCTCTTCTTTTAAGAGTCATTCTGGCAGGTAAAAGCCCTTTGATGCTAAGAGCTTTATAGGGGTTCTGCTGATGAACTGGTTGTCTTTTGAACCCCCAGTGTGGCGTTTGCTCCTGTCTTCTGCATGTCAGGTGGGCTCCCAGTGGTTGTCTCTCCTGGATCCCTTTCTCATGCCTCCCTGAGCTCCGAGCTTCCTCATTTGGAGAGAGGAAATAGTGGATTTGGCCTTCTTATTTTCTCAGCCGATCTGCACAAGGAGGTGTTTCTCCAGCCGCTGCCCTTTTCATGCTTCCCTCTCCCACTCTGCAAGGCTGTAGAGCACAGCAGGTCTGCAGAACTTCGACTGCAAGTGGGTCTGGAGGTCAGCTGTGTGGTTACTGAGCCCCGTGGGTGTCGAACAAGTCCCCTTTGTAATTTTTCCCTTATTTTCTTGTCGGTGCTATGTTTATCTCTCAAGTCTCCCTGTGCTGTTTAAATCTCTAAGCATCATTGGTGTAAATAGGATTTGCCTGTCCCCGTGAAACGGGCATCAGGGCGGCTGCCTGCCTTCCCTTCTCCACCCCTTTGGGGGCTGGGGTTGACCTGTTGTCACAGGCTGAGCAGCCAAACCTGCTTTCTTCTTTGCCATTTTAATTAAAAATGGTTGGCATCAGGGGCTCTGCAGCGATGAAAGGGAAATGATGAAACTTTGAAGAATTTGGGGCATAAAGTCAATCTCTAAATTTTAATGTACTCATTGCACTTAAACAGTTGATACATTTTATTATTGAGCTTTCAGGTGACCTAATTTCCCTTAGTACTGTACATTTAGCTTTATACATCTGCACCTAATTTGTAAAAAAGGACTTAATGAGAAACTTCAAACAGTTTAAATGTCAATTACAAAGAAAGCGAGGTTTTAAAGTTCCAGTAATCTGTCCATATTGGTCATCGAAACATGATCCCAGGTGGACGTTAATTCAAGACAGATGGCATTCCAAAGGCACAATTACAAAGAGCTTATATATTTTCAACACTAACAAGCTGTCACGCTATGTTGTAGCTACACTTCCAGTACTGTATAACCACAATTGCTGCTTTATCTGCTGCGGACTCGGTAGTAAAGGGGTTTGATTCCCCACTCTTGATATTGTCAGTGGGATTTGGGGGGGGGGGGGTGGGGGGGGGGGTGGGGGGGCAAGTGGAGACCAGGGTTAGTTAGTGCAAATATCTTTCATTCACTCAATCTCTTGGGTGGGGGGGTTGTGTTTGTTTTTATGGGTTTTTTTAAGTTGGTGAAATGCTTTTCAAAGAAAGGAGGAGAAATATTGAGTATGGGCATAATAAGACTAGCTCATTGCAGACATATTTCTATTTCCTGGCAACATTAATTAACTTTGGTCTTATCAGCTGCTAGGCAATAGCTATGATGATTTTTTAAAAACCCCCAACATCCTGGATGTTTTCAGTTAAAAAGTCATCTGAGAGTGTTTGGAGTAACGCACATGTTACTTGGAAGACTGAAGTCCAAGGGATTGATAGTGACTTGTGGTGGTGTAAATAGGCAGCAGCTCGGCTGCAGCCGGGCAGGAGCGCTGCACCCTGTGCGAAAGGTGGCTTGAATAATTTTTAGGTTTCTGAAAGTATTCTTAGGCCCAGAGGCAGAGGTGGAGGGGCTGGACAAAGCAGAGTCAAGGTAGGACTTCCATTAGACTGAACCATCAACACGTGAGGTAGTTGACCTAGTTGAAGAAGGTCCCTTCCAACCCAAACCGTTCTATGATTCTATGTGGTAGATGGCAAGGTTTGTTGTAGAAGGATGAAGTTTCGTATCTAGTTAGTAGTTGAGGTGGGCAGCGATCTGCGTAACTGAATGATGAAAGATAATTGGCCATATTTTCCGCTGATTTTTTGTTCGTTTCTTGAAATCAGGTCACAAAAAAGCAAGACTTGCATGGCTATGACTAGGCAGTGTTTTAATAGGCTTTAAAAATTCTGTGCTGTTAGGAGCAAGGTTAATAATGCTCCCCAGGAAAGTTTTTAAGCTCCTATGGGCACGTGTATCTTCTAAAGAGGTACTGAAAATGAAGAGCTTATAGTTCTGCTAATTTATCTACCTTTCGCTGGAAAGTGGAGAAGAAAGCAGAAAGGCTAAGATGCTTCATCCTTGGAAGGCGGGAATTAAATGGTGAGGTTATGCTCTTTAATTTTTGTTTTTCATTAATGAATGTCTTAAATGAGTTTTTTGAAAGCATCTTACCCGGCTTCCTTTTTGGAGGAGATGCAAGTGCTATTTGAAATGTGCAGCTCACCAACAAGCGAATTGGACTCCTGAGTGACGCTTGAAACAAAATGCCAATTTTACCTACAGTTTTACTAGGTTTCCTGGTTTATGCAGTGGCATTTGAATGGCCTCTAGTAATTGTTTTTAGCAGAAAAAAAAATTCAAACAAAAATGAAAAATACAACCCAAAGCTCATTAGCACTGTATTTGGCATGCCATGAATCATTAAATCTTTATATAAATGCAGAAGTAATTTGTAACAAAAAAATCCTTAATTTTTTTTAGAACGACTTTCTTTTGAATTTTTCTTTGGACTGCTGGGGTACATTATGTTTTCCAAACATCGGATGTCGTTACCAGAATAGGGGAGGGATCAGTTCATGTTTTAATTAAATATCATGTATAATTCTTGAATGTCAGATATACTTAGTGGTGATAAGTGAATAAAATCAGGTAGAAAACAAAAGACAATAAATAAATGCTTAGATAGGGGGTTTTACCTGATTTTTTTTTTAACCTAATTTTGATGTTAGTGTGTGTTTCTCTCAAGTGGTTTCCCTTCGGATTTTGCAGTATGTTACCCTGATAAGCACCGGGAGTCTTTTTACTTAGATCAGGCTTCTCTTTGAGAGTTAACTAATTGTTCAAGCCCAAGTGGGAAACTTTCTTGCACCTGGAAAATTAGGAGAGCAAAAGCAAGAGACATGTCCGCATCCTTTCCCTGGTGGTTCTTCACCTGCGAATTTGAACTGCAGTGGTAATAAAAGTTTTGTGGACCTCATTTTATGTGAGATCATTAAGCGACAGGAGAATTCAGGACTAGCTGCCCTTCATAATTCAGGACACTGAAAGGTGCCATTTATAAGCTCAAAGTGCCTGCAGGAAGGCAAAACAGGCTTGTAAAACCCGCACTCCAAACGCTGAAAGGGAACCGGTTTGCACTGCTGGCTGCAGCCCTGGAGTGGCAAAATTGCAAAGGTAGTGGGGACTGGATTTAAAAAAATGGGAGAACACCTGCCTCTAAAAGTTGATGTAATAGCCCAGTTTTTCACACTTCTTGTGTGCTATCTCTTTTGTCCAAAACACCCCCAAAATGTCCCGGGCAATGATCCTAGTAAAAACTTACTAGTTGTAGTGCCCAGCTGTTGGGTTATTATCTTTCCTACTACACCCCACTGTTTTGCTGAGCTGCTAATTTGGCTATAAAATACATTTTTCCTGACGTTTTAGTAATATTTTGCAACCGGTGACCTTTGCCCATTATGTGGGCCAGGCATGTTGTAGGGAGAGCTCTCACCTCCTTATTGCTTGAGAAGGAGTAGCAGTGTGCACAACACTTGAAATGAAGAGAAGTCTTCACAAAGTGGGTGATATGCCAGCATACCCAATCTTCATAAAACTGATCGTTACGGCTCTAAACAGGCAATGTAGTCTGCTAAATACAGAATAAAGTGCAGCTTTATGGACCTAGAAAGCCTGAAAGGCATTAGAGCGGCAGCCCAAGGAAACGTTGAGCCTAGCGTTTATTCTCAGAGCAGGTACTGCTTTCCCTACGTGCTCCCCTGTTACTCCTCACGTGAGAGTTGGAGCAATGACCAAAGCGTAGCAATTGCTGCCTAGAAATGAGGCATCCGTATCTGTAATCTTAAATGGCTGGGGCTGAACTCGTCTAGTCCAGCCAACATAAGCCAACTCTTCACAGCCTCATTAACATCCCATGACTGAAGTTCCTTGGGTGCCAATTTGCACCATCAGAGCCTAAATTCCAGTGAAGACGAAGCAACTGCACGTCAAGCCTGCCTGCAGTGTCTTTGCTTTATTCATCCGTATTAATTCAACACCTGTGTGTTTACGCACACTGATTTCAGCAGCAACTGGCTATATGATGTGGCATCCAAACTGTTGTCCCTCCTTACATCGATCGCGTAGCAGCCAGAGAAGCGGCTGTGCTTCCGAAATGTGTTGGTATTATTCCATTTTCTGATGCTGCTTTTGTTGCCTAGATTGACGTGCTCGGGGCCCCAAACACTGCACTGAGTTTAGTATGACCCCAGGGCCTTTGCAGAGTCGACTGCAGGACTCAAACCTTTATATCCACTATTAAAAGGCAGTTATGTGACTGTTTATGTTACAGCCAGGTGCTTTGTTGCCTGTGGACATGCTGTTACTTGACAAAATTTATTTATTTTTTCTTTATGGTCAAAATGTGATAAACATACTTACCTGAGTACCTTACTCTTTGCAAATGGTCTGGCTGCCTTCAACAACCACCCGGATTTCTGCGGGAGGACAGGAATCAGGGCTTTTCAGCTCTGTAGGGATGTGTCCCTGGCAGCATTCCTGTTACTTCTGTATTTTCTTTGTGAAGGACATAAAATTTCTAGATGGCATGTCATCAGTGTATTTTTAATGACATTTTTTGTGGTGTTTTTCATTTAAGTTCTCTAATTTGTAGTGCATTTCTAGTTTTTGTGGGTTCATTTATTTAGGCTTTATATATGAGTACATGCTTTGCGGGCTTATTGCGTTAAACATTTTTTGTTAAATCTATAGCAATACTAAAGCACTGAAGTCTGGGTCAGTACCAGATAGTGACTTCAGCAAGCTGGAAGTATAAAATCTGTTTTCTTACTAACCGTTTCTTTGAGAAGTTGATAAATGTGAAAACCATCTAACAGTTGGGTTTTTTTCTTTTCCTGTTAAACTAAGCTACTGAGGAAATCTTCCTACTGCTACACGCTGCAATATGTCAGAAACACCGTTATGTTATAGTTCCATCATTATCTAAAGGAAAAATTGAGTGTGGGTTTGAAGTCGACAAGTGATGAAAGTAGCCCTGAGGTTGTCAATTAGAAACCCAAGGCCTGGAATTGATAAGTTAGTGGCCAGTTCCCTCGCACACCCTCGCTTTGCTGCCTGCTCCCACCTCGTCCCTCAGCAGCTTTACTGCTCAGAACATAAAGAAAAGGCTCCCATTGGTTTGTGTCCCAAAATTTATCTCACTGATATGATTCATTTAAATTCTTGGCTGATTGCAATGTTCTTAGTATGGGCAGATAGTTAAACAAGGAGAAATGAGATGCAGCAGATAGAAAACACAGTCTCAAAATGATGCCCCCTTTTTGTCTTTTTTTTTTTTAATTTATTTTTTGTTTAAATGTCGAACCATTAACACTGTTGTTTCAGACCATCCTCCTGCAGTACACACAGCAAATTTAGCAGCAGTGCATAATTTAACTTCTACCGCATGTTTCTTTGCAGGTTTTAAAACCTGAAATTTAATGGCAGCCAGTTGGAACCCATGTGTTCCTGTTAAAGGCGGAGGGCAACACGTGCAGTTTTTCCTGAAGGGAGATACTGGTTACCAAAGTTTATGATATAATGTAATATAATACATAGTGTTTCTATTTTGCTTGGCCAGGAGGGAACTAACATGTTGCCATTTCTCCTAAGGAACACATGGGTTTAGATAACTAGGTAAATTATGGAAAATAACAAACAGGATTGATTCAGTTTTTAATCATTCTTGGTGTGCTGTGTTGTGAGAACAACAGTAACCTTTACGAAAAGAGCTTTAAAGTAGAATTAGAAGTGGAATATAATTCGAACAGGCATTGTGCAAAGCAAAACATGTAATTCATCTTTTTTTGAAAAGTTTTTGAAAACTTTATGTACAGTGTGAGTTTTTAGGGCTTGTAAAAGGTTGCAGATGGGCACCCCCTCTGCAGCCTGAGGTTTTCTGCTCGTGGCACAGCTGCTTCAGTGACAATGGAAATTCAAGATTTTTTCCACATAGCCCTGTCTCAACCCAGAGCAGATGAATAATAATCATGAGTATGAGAAGGCAGTTCAACTTGTAAGCACATTTAGGTTTTTGACCTTTCTGGTGGTTTCACCGTAACCAGCAAACTTCTGTTGAATAATAAAAAAATTGCAATTGCTATTTACCTGCCACAATCAAGTGAAACAGGGAGCCCCAAGCATGGACTGCTGCTCTGGAGTCCCTCTTTCCTCCAGCCAGATTTCAAAACATGAAGTAAATCTTATTCTAGCTTAATTCACAGGAAAAGAGACGCGACATCATATTAAATAACCTAGCGTTGGATAGTGCTCTCTCCGCCTGACGTGCTAGCTTTGCCCAAGACCCACGTGGCAGAGCTTTTCCAGTGCTTCACCGGAGGTTCTGTGCAGAAGAGGCAATACATGATTTTCCAAAGGCACGTGTTCCTTCTGTGCTGTACTTTGACTTACTTCTTGAGATGGATGTCTCATAGTATCTATAAATAATGAAAATATACAATGACATTTTTAATGAGCGGTTTTATTTTCTTACATGCTGTGACTCTGGTGTTTCTAGTGCTACAGGATAACCTCCTGTGGTGGCCTGTTGCAAGAGAGGTTACCTCAAGATGAGGCAGTAACACTGTATCTAGTTTAGCCTGATCTGTTCAGGTATCACACCTACCAGAAAGCGTAATTCTGGGGTTTCCTCCTAAATTGGTCCTTTCCTTGGATTGCAGTTTTGTCTTTGCAGGAATTGTCTGTAGTTATTTTCTGAATGAGGTTCTGAAAGTTAATGGTGTTGGGTCAGCAAAGCTCGTCTTCCAGGGATATAGTCATGTCTTTCTGGACTTTTCTTCTTTTAACCTCTTTCATACGCTTTTATATACTTGTGAGCCCAGCAGGGCTCTTTTGCAAGATATATTCACATGCTGTATGGAAGCCAGTCACTGCTCTGCAAAAGGCAGACTGATGCCAAAAATCTCCATTTCTTTCATTTCTTTGCTGCAGGATGTTGGTCTCTGCTCTTCTGGGGTTTTTTCACCTCCCCTTTTGTTTTTACTGTTCACAGAATCACTAAGGTTGGAAAAGACCTGTAAGATCATCAAGTGTTGGTTAACTGCTTTTTCTCACACGTGGTACTCTTTCAGCCTGAGAGTCCCTCTCTTGCCACGTGTTTCTTTACTTTTGTCATGCCTCAAGTACATCCACATCTTTCAGTGTGTGCTGTCTGCTCACCAGTTTACACTAGTTACTTCCATATTTCCACAGCACATGAAGCACAGGGGTGCTAAACAGTGCCCATCTTAGGGTGAAGGCTATGGCACTCTACAGAGAGGTTACAGGTTGAATTGGTCTTTCTCCCTCTTTCCCTACCTACGGAGGAAGAGTCTCATTTTAGGAGGAAAAGTTTCTTTCTTCCCAGCAAGGCTAGATCCACATAAACTCTTCAGCTCTCTAGAAGTTGGGTTACATTGGATCACTTCTGTCTGAAGGTACAAAACCTTAGTGTTGGAACTTTTGATGCTATAGAGCTTTCTAAGGCTAAAAATCAAAGGGGCTCCCTTCCACCCACATACTTTACCTTTTCTGACAAATACAGCCTGAGCAGTGGTCCTTCCTTCCCACATAAGTGTTCTCAAGCCCGAAGCTCCCGCCCCGCTTCACGTTTGTCTGTACTCAGAGGAATGTTGGAAAGAAATGAAAATTACTTACCAAAAAGTGGTGTGGCATTTCCTAGTTTTTTTCATTCTGATATTGAATCTTAAAAGAGGGAAAAGCTTGTCTAGATTCAGTAATTTGAAACATTTGGAAGGGATAAAAACCTGTCTTATGCACTAGAAATGAAAAAAAAAAAAAAGGAAAACACAGTGCTTGTACAAAGGCACATTCAGAGTGAGACAGTTGACTTGGCATTTCCAGATTTTTAATTTCTAAAACAAAATTGAAGTCCACTGTTGTCTTTATGCAGTCAAGATAGATTTCCTTTGAGTATATCTGAAATGATACAGAGTTCAGTCCAGTCAACTTCATCTTTAAGGTCAGTATCATCATCTAAGACAAATGCTATTAGCAGGTTGTCGTCCCACAGGAACTCAGCACCAATGTTCCTGAACAAGATAAACCAGAAAATGAATATGCTATCAAAGGGCTGCATTTCTTTGGGCAGCTGTGGGGGTTTTTTTATCAGCTGCTTTGACCACTTTTGCCTGGAAAATGATCTATTAACCTTAAAACACAACTGACAAATGGCAGAATCTAAAAAAGAAAAATGAAGACATGATGATTTAGGTTTGTTATTGTAATCTGTGACTGTATAAAATCACGTATTCATTATGCAATGGTAATGGCAAAATTAAATGGTTTCGAACCAAATGTAAACTTGCTGGGGGAAACCAGCAACAGTTTGGGCCTTTCTGGTACTGTAGACCTCAAAGACGTTTGGAGGCCTTGACTTCAGAGACTGAAATATTCATCCCCTCCCTGATTCATCTGTTGCAATGCATGACAGGATCTGCTGTGTGGAGAGGGATGGCTGCAGGACATCTTCGCTCCACAACCATGAAGGGAGTTAGTTTAGAAGAGAAAGACATTGAAGATTTTTAACACTTTAGACACTTCCAGTTTCTTTTTCAGACCACTTTCAGCCTGTTCTACAACTTATAAAAACATTTATTTTCTGGCATTTTTATATAAAATATTTGAGATGTAGGTCTTGCTGCTTTCTGCCACTAGTAATGGTAATGTTGGCACATTCTTCCATTAAAAAAAATAATTCTGGAACTAAATGATAAGCAAGGAGCTGAACCCTGAGATGGTAAAAACTTAGTGATCACGAAATAAATAACAAAAACAGTTTTCAAAATTTATGCTGAGTGCCTTTCTTCTTAAAAATACTTCTATTAAAATTACGCCAAGGCCTAAGCTTACTGTAATCTGCTTAAATCTTAAAAAATAAACAAAATAGAAACAATGCTTCCAGGTTGTGGGTCAGACCATTCAACTGATGAAAGTCACTGCCTAAACTCTGGAAACTTGAAGTATTTGAAGTACTGAGTTGGCTTTTGAGATCAGTAATCTCTTCTGCAAGTACCAAGAGAATATTTTCTTCAATATATTCAATTAGCTCAGTTAAATGACTAATTTATTCAAACTTGACCAATTGGGAGTTGAAAGAAGCAGAAAAGCTTGTTCTTCTCTACCAATCTGCGAATAAAAGCTAATTATGAAAGGATTAGATTTGCTAATACTACAATATTGAAGGATATTATGACCAAATGCTAGATTGGTGCTAATTCTAGCTAATACAGAGTTATTTTAATAGGTCCATTTTTAAACCAAATCACAACTTTCTTTAGAAGTCTAGCCTCTTTAAGACAGTGCTATGCAACTGATAAACCATCTCACTACATTTTAAGTTGCATTCCAGTTTCCATCCAAAGAAACATAAATCATAAGTAAACACAAAGGGATCAGCTAGTAAATAAGAACTGTGCCATACATGATTTTCTAACAAAAACAGTAAAATTAATCTGAAAAAATGTATAATGAGGTATAGAAAAGCTTAAATATACATCAGCAGAGCTACTCTGTCCTTCTGGCTAGCAATAAGAAGTGCCAAATTTAGTGTAAAAGCTATATTTAGTTACAAAGCAACATACTTTAGTGGTTACAAACTGAGAATTAACCTTTCTCCAAGAAAATAACTAAAACATTTAAATGGGAAAACAAGATTCAAATTAATTACTTAACTCCAGGTTTCCTGCTTGGTGGTTTAACTCGTTATTTTAAAGTAAGTGGCTTAAAAGACTTCATACTGCTGAAAGTCATCGGTAACTGAGGTACCTACGAGTGAACAGGAACATAAGTGCAAACTTGACATAAGGATTCAGAAATTCAGCCAAGAATGTGATGTTAAGAAAATGCGAGGATAAAATTTTCGGTCCTGTCCATAAACATTTGGTATATGGGACACCCCACAATGAAATTTAATTACCTCTTCTGCTGATAGGATCATGAGAAAAACATTGCTTCGGGCACCAGCAAAATGAGATACAGAGGACAGGATGGAGAGTGTCTCAGTCACTGCGCCTTTGCTACAAAGACGCTGAGTCCTGCTGCTGTTGGTCCTTGCTGTCTCAAACTTTGAGATAGACACCATGATGGTTCTTCTCCATCTGCTGGTCACATCAGAAGCTGTTCCTGTAAATGCTAGTTCATAACCTTTCATCAAATCGCTTTGAAAAAACACTGCTTTCTGTTGCTGACTGTTTAAAAGATCAATTTGGCAATGGTTAGCCTGCCTGTTTTTTATATCCATTTCCCCACAAGCGAAGTCTGTGCACGGTGCTGAGTCTCCAAGAGGTGGTCCTTCTCCAATAGCTTACTTGACAGCATGGCTGGCTGGCTTTTCCTCGCCTCCTAGCTGGGATGAATGACTGGGGCAATAGAGACAAGCGCTTGGTGCAGTGCTGCCAGACCAAGAAGCAAATCTCAGGGCGCACCAGTGCTGTGGGGTTGGTGCACCCACCCGCTGCTGTATGCCTGGCTCGACCTTGCTGGGTAGCTTCTTTAGGTTTTAACCTCTCACGAACATGGGGTCCTCATCTTCGTCAGGTCCATAAGCCAACTGTGTAACTTAGAAGTAGCCTATTAGTAAGTAGAAAAGGAATTTATGGCTGGAAATTTTGCTGGTATAATGGTCTGCTTCCCTAGCTCGCCCTTTTCCCCATGGTTTTTTCCCAAGGTAGCCCTGTATGTTTTGTCTGTATGTCCTGAGCCTCTGGGAGCCTCCTGCTAATCACGTCTCTCATTGAAGAGCCCAGAAGATTTTCTTAACCAGCCGTCCTGCCTGCTGCTTACTGCCAGAGGCGCGGGGATATAGCAATGAGAGGTCCGTAACAGATGAAAAACCTAGACGATGGCGTTTGCCTCCCCAAAACTATTAACATGAACAGGCTACAGGTGCACCCCATCCTCCGTTCCTCTCTGTGTGATCTGCCGTCTCCCTCATTGGGCTCTGGGGTCCACTACCCAGCTTGGGTGTTCACCGTGAGAGCAATGAGGCTTTATGTGTTTTCTGAACTATAACGGCCGGTGTAAAGGATACTGAGGTAGAGGCTGCGTGTTACCTGCCCTGTATGTCGGCCCGGGGTCCAGGTTTTTAAATAAGCTATTTCTTTGTAGTCCTTTTCAAGTAAAAATCCAGGTTTTGCCATCTCTCCCTCATGTGCACCCACCATGAAAGATTAGCACAGTGTATAGGTTTTTCCAGACTGATTTTCAGGACAATTTGGACCTTTTTTTTTCTGTGATGTTTCTAAAACTGGCAGAAGAAGAACTTTTTTTTAAGCCAGCACACGCTGCAAGGAGTATTTTAAAATAAAGATTTTTTTTTTTTTAAATCTTTAAGCATGTTTAATGCTTGTATAAGGTGCCAGATTTTAATTACAGTTGGCATTTATAAGCGTGGTGCTGGCAATGGCAACCATATTGCTGAAAAAAGGCATAAATTTTGACACTGGCAATATGGGAACCCAGCATATGAGACTGTAAACCTCATTGCTTTCTGTTTTAATATACTAGTTTAAGGGAAGAACTTTTAACGGTTAATATTTAACTAGAACATTTAGGGTTCAATATAAAGTCGTTCTAATTTCAAACTATTTAGTAATTTAGGTCCTATCAAAGATCGGCTTAGGTAGTAACTTTCTATTAAACAGCCTTTAAATAAGCATGCTTAAAGTAGGGAAAATAAGATGCTTCATTACAAGAAATGAGGTTGGCATCTACCAGGTTTTCCATTAAGTTCCAGGTCACAGACAAATAAAGGAAGTATGTTAGGAAAAAAAACCTTTTTAAAAATAATTAGGGAGATGTCTGTTTTGTTCACCAGATGGAAAATCAGTAGTTGTGGGTGGTCTGTGCTGGATGGGGCATCTCACAATTGGCAGAACTATGCCTTTAACTTTTAAAGTCCCGGGACAAAATGTGAAAGTAATTGACTGTTCAGAATGCGCTCTCTCTGGATACCTAGCATGCTTTTAAAACCAAGATTTGGTGAGTTTCTGACTTTTTTTTCTAAGAATGCTCAAGCTGTTGTGTCTAGTATTAGGCCAATCGGGTGTATTTTTGTAGCTGTTTAGTGGGGCTGTTGTCTTTGTGCTTATGCCTGTGTGTGCCTGGACTTGCACGCACACAACTGAAATGCCACAGTTTTACAATTCTCCATTAGCATGTTGTGCACATGATTTTCATAATATTGTCAGTGTTTACGGTGTTCAGGGTATACGTAAACTGTTGGTTAACATAATTCGTTTCTTTCCTCTAGTTCATTGTGTTCTAAGGAATTTAAATCTATCCATTTGCCAACATACTAAAACAAAGTCGCAACCTTATTTTCACAAACAAGAGGAAAATTCCTGTTTTAAAATATTTCAGGTGTTTGCAAAAGTATTAAAAATCCATAGTATTCTTTTTTATTAAATCCAAATAAATAAATTCAAATGTGCGTATGTGGATAGTACGTGTATGCATATGCATATTAAATACGGTTATTTATGAATGTGTTAGAATCTTCTTGGTGCAGTTTGTAACTTTGCTCGCTGCTTCAGAACTGACACTTTGTAATTGCTAGATTAATTTGAGAAAACAGTATTTTGAATGTGGAAGATGGGTTAGAAAATCTTTGTATTCACATTAACAGATTTTATTATCTGAACTGCGATAAGAATGTGTGCTGTTCAGCGGTGACCTCTCAAAGAATGAGGGAGAACCCATTTATGGCATAGGAGGCAATTGCTTTATATTTACCTTACTTTACAGACAATTTTTTTGCAGTTATATATATGAATGGTCACAGAGAATTGTATGCATGTGTTATATCTATATTGTAGCTAGTGTTAAACTGATCCCCACGCTTATTATGTAGAAGCATTCTTGAAGATAAGTGAGGCACTCAACTTAGTGCCTTCTTTGTAAAATCCCTTTTGCTATGCATGACATGTACTCTGTATTTTTTCCTTGCAGTAAATTATAAAGCTTTTTTCTTTCCATGAATCTCCTTCCAAGAAAACACATACAGCCTAATAACACTCTCCTTGAGAACCGTGCATTGCCTCCACTACAAAGCCATGTTTTCATTGAAGAGATAATTATAATATGGTTTAATGTTCTTGTCAACCCTGAAACACTGTCCTAAAGAGTGCTATTCTGCTGGATGTCTTTTTGAGGAGAGTTGAATGTAGCTAAGAAAACATACATATAGCCACACACTTTTCTGATAAATCAAGACAGATTTTTAATACAATATGTGCTCTCTGAAAAGAATTACTCTCTTTCTAAGGTGTTAATTCAGAGCTGCATCCTTCTCCAGATTTCACTGTTAAAAATACGGAAAACTTGCTTGGTTTATTTATTTTGCGTTCTTATCCCCCACCCCCAATTATATTTATAGACTTTACATCTATACATGGACATAAACTCATAGTAATAATTAAAATGCGTTTAATGTGCTTTGAGGCACAGACTTCAAATAAGTAAAAAAGCCCAAACTGGAACACAAATGGTTCTTCCCAGGCAACAAACGCGCTTGGCTGTTGATATGCTGTAATTTTCTGCTTTACTTGGTAAAAACAGCAATTACGTATTTGTTCCATATCCCCCCCCAGCACAGATGCTACTCAGTCTGTCCATTTTCTGAGCGCTGAGCAGGCTGCGTGCGTGCGCGGGGATACGCGTGCATGCGTTTTTAATGCGACGCAAGTCAAGTTTTACCCTTGCACGCTGTACTGTTAACAGCGATTATTTGCCACTGCTGCTAGTTTACCACCAGCCCAAGACAATGGTGTGCTGGAAGCGGCGATGGCTGTGAAAGTCTTGCTTAGCAGTCTCTCCTGCCGCCGGCAAACGTTTGCTTCCAGGTGCCGTGTTGCAAAGCATTGAGCTGATCGTACAAACCAGTGCGAGGACAGCTAAAAGCTGGACTGTCACACCCGTTAAGATTGCAGCCCAGTCGAACAAATCTTTAAGATTGTTTTCGCTGTATTGTCTTTCCTGGCGGTCTGGTGGTTGTGAGCAGTGTCTGGTGCTGCTAAAAGCAAGGTCGTCTGAAGCAAAAAGCCTTCCAGGGAAATGAAATTGCAGGCTGGCTCAAGGCAATGCAAAATTCCCCCTGGCTTCAAGCCATCGGGGATTTCCCCCTTGGGTTTCAAAGCCCAGTTAAAGGCTGGTAAGTAAGAAAAATGTGGTTATCTGCCGCACCACAAAAAGTTCATATGACCAAAAAACCCCTGAGAAGCCAAGGCCAACACAACTCTTTCACTGCTCGTATGGCGAGCGTGAGATTGTTAGCGTACACAAGGAATAGCGTGGCTCAGCACAGTGCAACCTGACTGCTGCAGCAGATGCTTAGGATCTTGAATTTAATACCAAGTTACTTTAAAGAGCTGCTCTTAAATGAGGAATATGAGCGAGTATGTTAATTAATTGAAACAGACATTTTATTAAGTACTTAATTAGTATAATTCTGGAAAGGTAGTATAAAAGAAGCACAATACCTGGCAAAAGTGTATCATTTGAATCTTCTTTACAGTCATCTCATTATTAGCAATCCATTTGCTCGCTCTTAAGTCAATGGGACTTTATTTTTTTTTTTCCTTCTTTGAGGAGGAATTACAAAGTAAGGCCTTAAATTAGTATTGTAAATAATCTCTCTAGAGAAACTTTTCACTGCAAAAACTTCAACAGGCAAGTGTTAAAACGTTTCTGGTGCTGCACAGTTTAAAAATATCCTTGAGATTTTTCCCCTCGGGTTTATATATTCAAGCTGGATAGACACCGTTCAAAGAATAAGCAAGTGTTTCTGGCAGAATTAACATTTTATAGTCATGTCAAGTATGTTTTGGTTGCCCCACCATTTTCCTTTTGTAGTGGAAGGAAAAAATAGCCTAAAAATACAAAATCTTAGTTAATGAACGTAGATGCTAAGTGGCATGAAAAGAAGTGAAAAATGCCGGTTTCCCATTGCCCCTTCTTTTAATATTTTTGAATTTGTTATTACAAATGTTATTTTTAGAGTTTGTTTTCTTTTAACAAGATATGCTGTGTTCCCACCTAATCTTTTTTTATGCAACTCAGCACATAACATTTTGATGGATATTTCTTAACTTAAATCTTGGGTTTGGGGTTGTTTGGGTTTTTTTCCTAAACTACCCCATTTCTTTTTTGAACAAATAACTCATTGTGGGATTAAATATCTGATGCAAACACATAGGACTTTCCCAATACATGAATATACATTAGTTTTTTAATTATATTTCCTCATTTTTGCAGGCTGTATGTTTGATTTATTAAAAAACCTTTTTTCTTTTAGCTATGACGATGTCACATGTAAATCCATTGCCATATTAGATGCTGCTACAATCACAGCTAAGCCTCAGTGATATCTGTCTCTCCGACAGACAGGTATTTTTGCTGTTGTATGTCCTCACAAATTTCCCTCTCTGAAAAAGACTGTGTGGAGGGATACTTCCAGACAGCCCGTTTTGTGCAGTCCTCCTCCCGCTGCCCAGGGGCATGCTTGCCACAGCAAATGTTCCTGCTCTGCTCTGAACGCATCCTTAATATTCCACTCTCCTTTTCCATGTAATTTTGCAGATAAGGAATTGTTAAGCTCTAAATACTCTTGGTGTTCATTTAAAACCAACTTGATTTTTAACATCTAGTGTTTTTGAAGGCACTTGATTTCCAGCTTTCAATCCAAATGTTGAGATGGAGAGAGCAACTGCATGGAAGGCTGCATTGTTGCGTCTTGATGACCAAATCTTGTTTAAGTGGGTAAATACTCTCTTTGACCCCACTTGCTCTAGAAATTCCCATTGGTTGCATATTATTGCCGTGAGATGTGAATTGATTCACTAGTATTTTCTTGCCTTTTAAAAGACTGGAGCAAAATTTTGCTGAAGTTCTCTTTTATTGTTGTTGTTGTTGTTGTTGTTGTTGTTGTTGTTTTGTTATTATTATTAACCTTGTTTTCTTTTATGATACTGGCATTCATTCAGCCTCTGTATCTCCCTGCACACTGCATTCTTATGAGTCTTTTCTCATAAGGGGAAACTGCAAAGACATGCAACAGCTCAAGACAGCCTCATTAAGGCTGGAAAGTAAAATACTCAGGAGTTAGGAAATGTCAGAATTAAGATAGCTGATGCAATCAAAGTCCAGCCCCCTTATATGTTCGCATGATAGCACAGTCTTTAATTTTAGGATCATACACGGGTTTTTCCACAGGACCCCTGCCTCAGTTAGTGAACAGGATGGACGATGCTGAGTTAATGAGCAGTTACTCAATATTTTGTTTTCTCCTAATTTTTCAATGTGTAGCCCTAGGCCTTATTTACTGCACACTATTGAAACCCTGCTGTGAAGACAGAATTGTTAATTTCCTCATGAGCTTTTCTATGGCACTTATTGCTATAAATATCTGAATGCTTAACAAACATTAATTAATTTATCTTCAGAAAACCCTCACGATGAAAAGGACTGATATTACTACTGTTTTACAAATAGAGAGCTGAGGCATAGGGAGATGAGGGTCATGAATGTCCCATAAATTTGGGTGCTCAGTTGTCAGCTTGTGGTTAAGGAGGTAGAGATCTGTATTTCAGCATTCAATTTTGAGGCACCTTGCCATCAGAGCAGAAAAGCAGTGCTAAGTTAGATAAATAGGCTTCCTCTACTATTATTAGAAGACCTAGTGAGCTGAGCTGTGTAGGGAGCACTAATGCCATTTACTGCACTAATAGCTTTTATGTGGGAAAAAACAGAAGCTTTGGGCATGCAAATCCTCTTCACCTGCACTCTTTTACTTTTGAATATCTGAATAATTTTAATTCTGTGCCAAGTAGAAGCTTCTAAAGAGACCCCTAGAGCACCTTGGCTGCGACTTCACTACACTTGGGAAGAGCAGGCATTACTCAGAAGACACAGTGTGCAGGGAATCACCTAAACCTAGACAAGGGGGAATACTGCAGAAATATCATTCCTTAAATCACAGCCTTTTCATAGATTTAGTATCCTTACTATGGGTTTCAGGAAAGTGCTTTCTTCCACTCGAGAGTCAGAGCTCTTAGCCTTTTATTAGAGTCACTTCTCTAAGCTCTTGCTTCCAAAAGCATTTTGGAATTTGATTTAATTACGTAGGACCCTTCCAGAAGACTACAGGAACAAAAATGTTGACAGGCGTGATAAGAAGCAATGGCATCAGTTCTTCCTTATTTTTGAGACGATGCAAGCCTATATTTCTAAAACACTGCTTTAACTGTAATGGGTTAAACTATGACTTTCTAGATGAATAGGTAGAGGCATTCACTTGGTAGAGGACAGACTCAGTTCCTGTCCTTGCTCCAGTTAGTTACCCAAGTAACTGGTATTAATCAAGTATTGGTTAAAGTAAGAAAGTAGTTTTTAGATGAGTCTTCATAGACTGGCCTCAAAGCTCGTGCTTGGACTTGTTTGTATCATCTCTCTC
Organism: Gavia stellata; assembly: GCF_030936135.1. Lineage (NCBI taxonomy): Eukaryota > Metazoa > Chordata > Aves > Gaviiformes > Gaviidae > Gavia > Gavia stellata. The sequence goes on from NC_082594.1 coordinate 59,422,496, forward strand.
AGATCCAGAGAAAATGTAATTGTATGCCAACTAGCACTGCTTCTGCAGTGTGTCCCCAGGTAAGGGGAAGACCTTAAAAAACCTTAAAATGAACACACAAACAAAGAAAAACCCTCCCAGGTTCCGACAGACAATAATCTTCCTTATCCAGTCATGATTCAGGTCTGTCCCATAAAACATCTCTGCAGGAATATATTATTGAAGACAGTTTCATATGCTACGTGCCCCGAGGGATGAATTTGGATTACACAGAAATGTGTACGTGGCCGTTTCCTAACTTTCTGTTAGGAACTGCCTTGCAGTCTTAGCAGTAGTATTTTAATGTGGTTTTCACAGGTTGCTAAGAGGATGTTTTAGCCTGAAATGATGCTGGACCCCAGATGGTTTGTCAGCATGGCTTGTGAGTTAGAGAGCACCGAGCCGCGGTGGGCAACATAGAGGTAGTACTGCAATATTGCACTTATCTATAAGCATATGGCACCAAGATATTAGGCACTGATATGGTGTCGGTGTCCTCTGTGCAGGCGTTACGCCTGCTCAGTGTGGCCTGGTGTCACTGAGCCGCTGCCCTTGCCACCTCTGTCCCCGGAGCATGGTCGGTGCCTGACGCCGTCCATGGAGAGGGAGGGGGCTATGCTGCTTCCTCGGCACAGAGCCGGGGCAGGCAGACAGAAGCGTTGTCCTTGTAAGAGGGGGGGGTCAAAAACAGGACTGGAGGGGGTAGAAGGAAAACGGGGATCGTAGTGGCCTTGGGGCCACTTTCTGCCTTTCGTCACGACGTGAGCGAGTATGAGCCCCCGGTACGAGCAGATCACAGGAGCCACAGCCTGCCCAAGTCCCGCTGACTTACTGTCTAACAATTGAATTATAGTTGGTGGTACTACAAGACTTTTTCTGGTTTGGGGGGGAATGTTTGCCACTAAAGATGCTCAGGTGCACCGGGGGCCATTGCAAGTTATGTGATGCTTTCTGCTGCGGCTCTGTCTTGTCCTCTCTTTTCCTCAGTGCATTGTTTCAGTCCCGTTCCCCTTCTGAGGCTTCTCATTTTCTTCAGCCCTCTTGCCTGGCCAGGACTAGCTTTCTTCTTAGGGCTCAGCATTTGGGGGAAGGTTTTGGGAAATCCAATAAGCAAAACGCTTTCTTCCCATGTCTTCCCAGAGCTGCCCGTAGCCACCATCACGGGGCAAGAGGTTTGGGGGTCTGTACCTGAGCTGTGCCATGGAGCTCCCTTGAGGGGACAGGGTACAGCACAGTCTGGTCTGACCAAGGGCTGCAAGTGGAAGGAGCACAGCAAAACATTTAGATTATTACCATCTTAAATGAAACAAATCTTCCCTGCCTATGTTGAATTGCAGTTTTTCAGAGGTTTTTAACTTGGCTAAATTTGGGTGATTTCTAATGCGTGTGAAAAAGACATACATAAAATACAAAAGACTCCCAGTCCTCCTTGCTAAGTTGGAAGTAATTTGAAAAGGAACATTTTTAAAGGTCTTGGTAATTTTTATATGTGGAAGAACCTCACTCTTTGAAATCACCTGTTACTACTGCAAAGCTCCCAGAACTTCAGCCTGAAGCAGACACGTAGCGCAGACACGTAGCACAGACAATTCCTGTCCCTGCTGTCAGCAATATTACGTGCAACTGAGGAGTGTCTGGCAACTTAGTAATAGACCACAACATGATCCTACTGTAGATACTCTACTTCCATGAGGGAAGCAGAATGTGGAGACTGATTGTGTTGTGTTAATGGAGAGACAAAACTTTCTGCAGGGTTAACTGGGAAAAATGTGTACTTTTCCAGTCTGCTTAGACTGCAAATTCCAGAAATTTAGAAGAAAAGAAGGAATCCAAGCTGTAGGCAAGCAGACATCCCTCTCCAGTGCTCAGGTGCAGATCTAAGTAAGTGTGGAGGTTGAGGTTTTTTGTTAACAAAAAGACCAATGTTGCTAATGCAGACCCCCTGCTATTGGAACACCAGAAGTGTTGGACTAACAAATTAGCACACAGGAAATCTGCAATTGCAGAAAAACTCGGGTCTCCTGATTGTAGCAATTGTTTACATCTTTCTACAGCAAAAAGGCTGTTTAATCGTGTTACATTACAACCTTGTGTTCAGATAGTGGGCGCTCACATTATTGTCTTTGTGAAGATGAGTTGTCACTTCTCTGATCTAGGTTGCTCTTACAACAAGGAGGCAGTAAAGCTTTCTGTTTGAAATAGAAGAAATTGAAGAATTTCTTTTGGTGCTAAGCCGTGCAACAGTTTCCCTTGTATAAGCCTTAAAGTTTAGCCTTTACTAATTGGTACTGAAATGAAAATTAATCAGTGCGAGGGAAGGGAAGTCACAGCTGAATTATTACAGAGAAAGTAAGCAAAACTGTGCTTGGGCTGTGCGAAAGCACGGCATAGGAGTGAAATGCTCAGCTCAAGCTTGTTAACTGGGACTGATGTCCTGAAACAGCTCTGTGTTTGCTCTTACCAGCAGCTGATAGCTAGAGGAAGGTCATAGCTCTGCATTTTGGAGCCAGACGTGCTGGTTGAGAATGGCACCGCTCCCCGTTTCACTGCCACTTCGGGAGAGGCGACTGCTCCCATAGGTCTGCCTCAGAGGAGTTCAATACACACTAACGGGGCTCACTGTGCCTGGAGCAGGGTTGGGGGCACTCATGCAACTGCTTCCCACCAGCATGGTTGCAGAGGCAATCGCATCCAGCCAGGGGGGGCGGGATTCCAAGCACCCCCGGTTGATACCATCTCAAGTTAGGTTCAGAAAAGGACATCTGCCTGCAGCCTTCAATCACCGACAGCAGTAGGTGTCCTGCTGGCAGAGGTTTTATGGCTGCTGCTTAGCACAGTGCTCCCTAGAAAGCGTTTCATGTTCCTCTTTTCCCTCTCCCTAGCTGAACTGCATAGGCTTTCTTCCCACATGAGTACTCGCTCAATGGCAACAGATACCTAATCAATTTAATAAAAGTAGGGTTTTTCCATATTCTCCATGAAGAGTAAATTCATCCACTGGCTGATGTGCTAGGTCTCTACTAAGCTCCTGTTCAGATAACATTAGAGCTGGTTGAAAAATATAAAGCAAAATATCCAGAGTTTTGGGAAAAGACACTTTTTTTTCCTCTTGATATTTCTCTTGTTTAAAGAAAAATTAATGTTTTATTTTCTTTTGTTTTTCTTTCTTTCCTCACTCTCTCTTCCTCCTACCCTTCTCTTCCTTTTTCTAGTTTGCTTTTGTGAAACTAGAGGGCCAGTAAAATGAAAACCTTAGACCAGTCTGTGCCCATATTCTTTGCCTTCCAATTTTGACTGAAATAACGAAATGTCAAAGCTTTGACAGTGGGTTTTTTATTAAGTCGTTCTTAATACAAAAAAAATTCAACCAGCTCTAGTGAGTACCATCTTCACAGTACTCTTGGTGGTTGTTTCTAAGCAGCAGTAAGTGGCGATGAAATTCTGTACGTAGGCTTGTGTCCTTCTGGTTTGCGTAGAGGTCATGGGGAAACATGGTGCTGAACTCATACCCCCTGCACAATGTGGAATTACTGTTAGCGCCAGCTCCAGCTGTTACTGTAAGGAGCAAAAGCGACTGCAACTCAAGCAGTACAGAGCAAGAAAAGATCATGCCTTTTGCAACCTCTTTTCTGATAGACGTGTAAGGATTTGATTTGAATTGGCAAATGGTGATAAATGCTGATTTTTGCAAAAAGTTTAAAGTACTTAAAAAACCTTGAATATCTGATGGCAAAAATACAGGTGTCCACCTGATTCTTCAGCATACACTCGTTTCCTCTCTCATTCTGTTCTGGAACCATGGCACTGTCTTTGCCCTGCCTATTTAGAGGTACTTAGGCAGGAGGAAACAAGAAAGGCTGAACTTGACAAAAGCTATACTTGACGATTATCTTTGGCAAAGCTAAAGTCTATTAACCATTGATTACTTTTTTTTCATTAAAAGTAGAAATTAAATCCTACTGTGCCCATTGGAGACTTTTTGCGAAGGCGTTACTGATGAGCTATTCTTCCATGATTGTGCTGGCTTCCACAAATAACAACATTGCCGTGTGTTTTTCTCAAAGTGAGTGTAATTTGCATACCATGCTTGTGAGGGCTTCTGCTGCCACTGAAGCTAATTTAATACTTATTAAAGTACTGAGCAAGTCTAATCTAAAGCCTTATGGGCCTTCAATGCAGGCCCATAAAATGTGCAGATTTGCACTTGCTGGGCAGCTCCAGGGGAAGCGTACTGTGGGAAGAGGGGGTTGGTGTGCGTCCTGCTATCACAGAGCTGCAACCGTGTTGGGGGAAGTAAGTTTGGTGAAGATGCCCATCACCATGGGCAGAGGCGTATGTCCTCTGGTGGCAATACTACCTGCCGGAGCAGTGAATGGAGCTGGGGCAGCTCTGATGATGATTATCCTGTCCCAGCAGGCTGCCCAAGCCCTGCGACTGGTACTGGCGTCCTGCGAGGACAGCTGGCATGGGCTGCTGTTGCACCCCAGCTGCCCTGTGCCCACAGAGGCACTGGGCTGCTGAGCTATGCCGCCCACCAGCCCTGCTTTTCGGGAGGGGGGCCCAACACTCGCTCACCCCCCGACATTTCTGTCTCGTGTGGAGACTCTCTGCAACAGGTGAAATCATGGCGCTGCCACCACTTTCGCAGGGCCAAGGTCTTACCCGGCCTGTTGTAGGCACCAAGCAGCCCAGCTGCCCGCGCTGACACCAGGGCTCAGGCGACCCTCTGCCAGCGCAAGTCAGGAGGTGGCACGTGTGTCGTGTGGGCAAAGCCACACGCCTGGGCAATGCCAGATGTGGCTTCTCCTGCTGGCACGGAGCCAGTTGGGCTGAGCGCTGCCGGGGGCATGAAGGGGCCACGACTGCCATCACCTACTCCAGTGACCTCCCTGCTGGCCGCTGCAACGCCGGTCCCTCTTTTGGCTCATGTATGCACCTCACACCTGGAGAAGTGTGAAGCAGGACATGGCAGCACTATAAATGCCTGCGCAGCTGCGTGGGGGCAAGAGGCGGCCGGTGGCTGCTCCTCCTGGCTCCTGCCGCTCCAGCTCCTCAGTGGCAGTGGGCTCACTCCCGGCAGGGCACGTACCCTGGCCTGCACCCCGCCTGCACTTTCGGGCTTGTCTTCTTACAACTCACATCCCGCTGGTTGTTTGCTGGGCTGGGAAACGGGGGCGGCCGCAGCAGTCTGCTAGCCGACATGCCGGAGGGGTTTGGCCCTTTGCCCCAGTGGTGACGGTGCCTGGTCTGGCTGCCCCGTCTCTCCAGTGCTGGCAGCCGGCCCGGGCACGGCTTTGCTTTCGTCCTCCGTGAAGTGGCTCTCTCAAGCAGCTCTTCTTGCCAGGCGGAGTATGTTGTCCGTCTGTCCCTCCATTCGTGTATGGAGACGACTGGTGAGCGGGGTGACTGTGGAACAAGGTTTCCGACGCAGCTCCGTCCCATTCCCCCAGTGAGTGCGGGGGTAATCGAGGTGGCGTTCCCATGGGTGTTGCAGCTGCGGAGGCTGAGCCCCGCCTGGCACCGTGGGGTGCAGGCCGGGGGAAGGAGGAGAGCCTGGGGGTCTCGGGCGGGGGACAGGTGTGGTCCAGGCCCCCTCCGGCCAGGGGCATGCAGCCCTGCGGCGTACGCAGGGGAGGTAAAACCATCACGTCCCGCCGCTCCCACGAGCCTCCCGCGCGGGCCCGGGCCTCCTGGCGTAGAGCCCCACGAAGGCAGAGGGCGCTCTGCTGGCTCCTGCGGGCCCCACGCACGGAAGGCCGGTCGCGTCCTTCCCCAAACCCGACGTGCCCCCGCCGGCTCCCGCCAGCCCGGAGGGGAAACCCGGCCGGCGGCAGGAGCGCGAACCGCCAAACCCCCGCGCGGCCGCGGCCCACCCGGGCCCGGGCCGGCCCAACGCCCGCCGCAGCCCCCGGGGCGCGGAGCGGGCAGGGCTGCCCCCGCTCCCCGCGGGGCCGGGCGGGGGCGCCGCTAGATGGCAGTGCTGCCCCGGCGGAGCGGCGCGGAGCGGTGGGCGGGGCTGGCAGGGGCGGGGCTGGGGCGGGGCGGGGGTGCCGGCTGGGTGGCCCGGGGGGCGCGGGGGGCAGCGCGAGCGCCCGCCTGCCCCCTCCCCCCCCCCGTGCCGGGGTGGCGCCGCGCACCTGCAGCCGCGGCGGGCGCGGGCGGCGAGCCCTGCCCTCCCGGGACGGCCTGGCCTCGCGGGGCACCGGGCCGCCCTCGCCTCTCGGGCCGCAGAGCTCCGCGGGGGCCCGCCGGTGCTCCCCGGCGCTCCGCTCACCCCGCGGGAACTGCCCCCCTCCCCAGATGCAGCCCTGCGCTGCGTGTCCTGCTGCCACCATACCGAACAGAATGTTTAAATAGATAAAAATACACCGTCACGTATACGCGTATAGATTGTGTCAGCCTTTAAAACACATGCCAGCGCAGTTAATTTCCTCTTTGATCCCAGAAGCTTCTTCCATCGCTTCAACGCTGTTTTCTGGGGCATAGCTGCCACAAATACTTTGCTTTCTATAGAGCCTTTATTGTGAAACATAGATAAATTGTTCCCAGCTAGTCGTATAAATAGCAACAATTTAGTACCTTTTACAACCAGCTAGGAAAACACTAATAGCGGGACTGTTCCCAGCCTGCTTGATGAAGAAGCAGAGACAAAATGTCAAGTGATGCCATCTAAAAGCCGTAGGCCTGAATCTCTCATGCTGTAGACTGAAGCACTGCCATTTAATCCCAAGGAATTACAGCAGTCTATTACAACGTAGAATTAGGCTGGAGAATTTTAAATGTGGGCGTAGTCACATAATATTGGGGAAATTCTTAATTTTCTGTTGGAAAGGGAGGAACGAGTCTCCTTCAGCCATCATCTCCGTGAAATGACGTCTGGTTGTCTGAGGCAGCCTTGCTTCTGCTGCTTGGTGAGATGTTCAGAGCCTACGTGCAAGAGTGATTCATCGCTGCGCTTCTTGGTTGAGATAACAGCATCACAAACCCGGCTGTTGAGGTTAACCTGTACACTGCATAAGGACAACAGATGGAAATTCTGGTTTAGAGCCACTGCAAAAAATAAAAACATGTTCCAAAGGGAAAAGGAGCTTGTATTTCTGTGTTTGAACCTTTGATCTTCCTTCACATCTGAAGGGAAGAGTAGACCTTTTGCTGAAGACACATGGTTTTGCATCTGTGAAAACACAGCTGTATAGAGCAAAACAAAACTGGTGCAAAACACAATGGTTTTGCTGTGTCAGTTTAGCTGTTGGCGTTAAAATGCTTTAGAAATAGTGGGTTTTTTGAAGAACCTTTCAGAAAGCCTCTGTCTTTACACTATTGTTTGTTGAGATTTTACTCTGTGGATTTCAAAGTTCGTCGGTGATCAAGAGGCAGCTGCTACCTAAATATTTAAAGGGAACTCATGGGAAAGCCTGGCATTCCCTCAACAATCCTATTTTAACAGTTTTCTAAAAAATATGAATGAAAGCATCGAAATTTACAGGAAAACCCACGCTGGCAAAATAACCTTGATTCAGAGAAAAAATAATCCCTATATCATTAATGCTGTAATTCTTAATGGTGTAGGTGCGATACACAGCCATTTCATGGCAACATACTGTCTTTCTGGAGTTGCCCCAGTGTACCCCCTGAAAGTAAAGGGATGTCGCCTGGTGTCCCTGTCACAGCTGGGTGTGATGGCAAAGCTGCTCTCCGATGCCTGCCTGTTGTCTCCTGCCTCCCCGCATTTGCAGCGACACATCGCCGTCCCAGCAGTGTGCCCAGCAGCCCCGCTGCCTCACTGTGCAGCCCGGTGCCTACCTGTCCCCCCCAGCACCCACCTGTCCCCCCCCCCAGCACTGCCACTTGCTCCCTTGTGTCAGGAGCCTGGCGGTGGTATTCGTTTTCCGCCTTAAATCCCTACTCAGTCCAGTTGGGAAAGACAAAGAGAGGAGCTAGAAATGAGGAAGGCTAAATCTGCAAATGCAAAATTCTTTCTTTAAACAGAAAGAAATACTCTCCTAATATTTCTTAACCACCCAATTCCTTTTTGGGCAGGGAGGGAATCTGGCTTCCTTTTTTAATTCTTGACATCGGCACACAGTGCTTTGCTCTTAAAATTTATCCGTCCCGGAGCCTTACAATAAATTTTCAAGTGTGTTTGGGTGCCTAAACATGCAGCTGGCGCTTAATGGGATTTTCAAAAGAGCATAAGCAGGTTAGACATCCTCCCATCCATTGAAATCAGTGGGATTTAGGTACCTATCTTGCTCAGTTGCTTTTGAAAATCCTGCCAGGTGCCCGTCTGCATCTTCAGTTGCCCTGGAAAATCTGGTCCCCATCTATCCCTGTGACACCCCCCCCCCCCCCCCCAGCTCCTATCAGTATTTGTCTCCCATCTCTGTTTCCCGCAATCTGGTCCCCATCTATCCCTGTGACGCCCCCCCCCCCGCTCCCATCAGTATTTGGCTCCCATCTCTGTTTCCCGCACTCTGGCCTGCGTTGATGCCGGAGCCTCCTCCTTTGTAGTTCCTAACACCAGGGACATCCCTCTCCTTTCTCTACCAAGCTGACTCTTCAGCTGGTTAAAGGCTCAGTTGAGCAGCTATGAGCGTGCCCATATTTTTCAAATTACTTTCCCTCTCCTCCTAATGATTTTTAATTCCTTCTTGGTGTTGTTTTGACTGTGTAAAGCATTTGGGGATAAAAGGCTCTGTGCAAACGGACGTGAACGTGAGGGGAGCACCCTGTTCTCTCTCTCTGTTAGGTTTTGTGTGTCGCTAGGCTGCATGCAAGGAGATGGGGAACTAACTTCCCGATCAGCCTGTCTTGTCTTGTCCCCCCCCCACCCCCGTCTCCTGGAACGGCAAAGTGATCAATGGGGTTTATATTTCAAGTCGAGAGAATTAGTATTTTAATTCCTGGCTCAGCCGCGGACAGGGGTAACTCTCTGGGTCTCCTCCTGCAAGCAGCTCCCCGTCTGTAAAATGGATCCCCGGCTCCCCATTTGCATGGGTATGGAGCACGGGTAATTAATGAGTGTTTGTGCAGCCCTTTGAAAATCCTCCGACAGAAGGTGCTAGAAGGTGCTGCGGGTTGGCCCGGGGCTGGAGAGGCTCACCCCGCAGCCCGGCCGCCCTCGGAGCCCCACGGGGCGAGGACGCAGGGAGGTGCTGGCCGATCCCTCTGCCCCAGGTATTTCCCGTTTTCTTCAGGGGAAAACAAATTGGAAAGGGAGTTACCGGTGCGCGCCTCCCCTCGCCGCGCGTTGCCGCCTCCTTTCCCCGGGAATAACAACAGCTTCATTAGCAAGCTGACAAAAAAAGACGAGAACGGGAGCACTGAAATATTAATAATAATAATAGCCCGGGTAACGGAGAGACAGCAGCTCTCCTCGCTGCCTCATGCAGAAAGTTTCCTCTTTGAAGTGGCTGCTTCCCTCCTCGCCCCGCCGGGAGGGAAGGGGGAACAATTGTCGAGATCTAAAGCCAGCCAGGAATGCTGAGCTGATGGCTTTCCTGCCTGCCCCCTGCCCGCACCCCTGCCTGCCCGCATCCCTGCCCGCACCCCTGCCTGCCCGCATCCCTGCCCGCATCCCTGCCCGCGCCCTGCCCGCATCCCTGCCTGCGCCTACCTGACCCCACAACCCTGCTTGAACCCTCGCACGCACTCTTGCACCCATTCCTCCCTGCCCCTGCCCGCATCCCCGCCGGCCCCATCCACGTCTCTGCCTGCCCATTCCCTACGCCCTGCAAACCCACTGCCCACACCCCTGCCTGCCCCTGCCCAAATCCCTGCCTGCCCCATCCACATCTCTGCCTGCCACTGCCCGCATCCCTGCCGGCACCGCTCGCCTCACCCTGCCTGCATCCCTGCCCCCTTGCCTGCCCCAGCCCGCACCCCAGCCCGCACCCCAGCCCGCACCCCTGCCCGCCCGCAGGCCCTGCCCGCCGGGGTGGAGGTGTTCCGGGCGGGCAGACCGGGGCTGCATTTTGCGGCGGGGTCGGTGGGTGTCAGCAGAGCCCCGGTTTCCCCGCCCGGCGGCGGCGCGGGGCGCTGCGGGCTCGGCCGCCCCCCGCGTGGCGTGGGCCCCGCCGCCCCGACGGGGGGGGTGGTGGTGTTATCCTCGAGGGGTGAAGACCCCCACTCCTAGTGTCCAAGAAAGAGAGGTTTTTAAAGGGTTGGGTGGTTTGGGTTTTTTAGCCGAGGGGGTTGTCGAGTTTTTTCCCCGCGTGGGGAGGACACCCCCCGTTTTCCTGAGCGTGGCGGGTGCGCTCCAACTTGGGCTGCAAAGCCGCCTGCTTGGACACGGCGCAATTCCTGTCACGCTCCTTTAGCAACTATAGAAATGCCACCGGTGACAGCGAAAAAGGGGATTTTTTTCCCCCTCGAAGTGCGGGTGTGGAGGTGTGTGTCTGCCGTCGGCAGCGGGGGCAAGAAAGATTTACATTTGGCTGAAGATCATTAATGAACGTGAGGGAGAGGAACTCCTCGCCTGGCTTCGACCAGCGAGTGAGAAGGCTCTAAATGGATATTTGTCCTTTAAAAAAACATACGCTTGAACCATTTTTTCCTGTGAAGTTTCTTGCATATCTCACGGGTACAGTTTCTTCCCCATCCAGGATTATTTTCCTGGAGGCTTATGATTTCTCCCTCTCCTTTTCCTTAAGGAAAAAAAAAAAAAAACCCCAAACCAAAGATAAATACTTTTAAACATCTTCCAATGTTACGGGCTATCCACATTTTGCAATGTATTCCCAGTAATTTGCAATTTTTGAAAGCCGGGCATTGTTTCTCTCAACTTATTGAAATGCACAGATATGTTAAATAGGAGGGGGAGAAAAAAACCCCAACCCCAATGACTTCTGTTTCGCTGCATATGCAAAGAGAGGGCAGCTTGACTCTTCCCTCGGCGTTTGTTAGTCACATCCTCTTGGCCATTGTTTTGCTGTTTGTGCTGGGAATCAAATTTATTTAATGGTCAAGAGCCAGGGGTTGGTTTGGGTTTTTTTATTCCGCTCATTCTGAACTCATCTGAGAAAGCAGAAAAAATATTAGCCATGCCAAGGGGCAGGACCCGAAGAGAGCTCCAGTTGCCTTGCGGGAGGGATGAGGGTCTCCCAAGTGACCAGATACAGAATATGCAGCGCTATTACACTTTCTAAGTCATTTTTTGTTGTATATTTAATTTTTGAAGATCTTCAAACCCATCTGGTGGATAGAGGGAGAAAACTTGCCTGTTATTTCAGACGCTGGGCTGCTCGTACAGTACTTCTCTCCTTTTTCTAAGTCTTAGGAGGTGGTCCCCCGGCTGCTGTAGATTGCCTGGTTCTTGAAAATCCTATCCCAAGTCCCCCAGAAAAGCTGTTTATAGCAACAGGCCTATTTCCAATGTCAAGAAGGAGGGGGGGACGACATCATTTTCAAATCAGGAGATTATTTTTTTTTAGGGAAACAGAAACAAATAGGCTCCTTGTGAGAAAGGTGTGAGCTGCCTAAATTGAGAAATGGTCCCACCTGTGAAAGCTCCCAAGTCCCAAAATTATTTTATTAAAATAGGACATCGAGGACCAAATTTCTGATGTTGTTATGGCAACAGAAATAGTTGGGTGGCAATGTGGGTATCCAGAACGTCAAGACTGTAAGAAACCAGCAAAATAAGCACCGTGTTGTATTTGGAAAAACAAATTGAACGGTGGTGGCCAAGTGTTATACTTCTTTCATTCAGCGCAATCCCCATTTTCATCTGTCCAGCCATGTCGACAGTGCCTTAACGAAGGTGCCGGGAAGGCGTTGCAATATTTATTGCCCTTAAATGCGACCTGAGATTTCAGTTCGTTATTTTTGCCGTTGACATACTGGAAGAAGGATGTTTCCTTATGTTTTATATTTACCCCTTCTTCAGTGCCTCCAACTTTTTTTTTGCTGCCTTTCTCCAGCGACACGTGCTCCAATCCCTTTTTGTCCCCGCGCTCCCCACCTCGCCTGCCGCAGGACCGTCAGCAATCCCCCCGTAAAAACAGCCAAACGTGCTCCTCTTAAACCTCTGCGATATTAAAATTTTGCTGCCGCTTTCATTTCGCTCTTAGTTGAGAGGGAGCCCTGAAACCGCAGCCCCATCTCCCCTAGTTCAGAAACAGACAAAGTATTTGGGAAGCTCGCAGGTCCCTACTGTAACACGCTTCAGGGACCTTTTGTACAGCAGCCGAACGGGACGAGTTTGCCAAGTTTCAAATTTCAGGGGCAGGCAAGACATTTGTAAGTCGGTGGTTTTGTTATTCTGGAAAAGTTATTTGATTTGCAGGCTTTTTTTTTTTTTCTTTTTACCTTACCTTTAATAAAAAGGAGATGGAGTGTGACATTAAGCAATTTTACAGCATTAGCAGCTTTGGGCTGTAAACAAAGACAAACGAATCCCGCTTACTTTCAGTCTCAGAAGTTTGCTGTCAGTTGGTCTTAAACTGGGGACTCAATCCTACGGGACGTTATTCAAGCAAAACACGGCTTGAAGTCTCGGAGAGTTGTGCCTGAGTAAGTACCCTGGAATCAGCCCCTCTGCCTGCTGAAAAAGAGAAGTGCTGGTTATCTCCTTTTAAAGATCTTTTCTGTCGTCACACACTTCATCCTAACGCTTTTGATTTGCTTTGAGATTGCCTTGCTAAGACTGGCGTTCTTGCTGCAAAAGCTGGAGAGCAAAAGGGAAATCAGTGTTTTCTGAGTAAGGCTGGCTTTTTTCCTTTGTTAGATTTTTTTTTTTTAAACTTTAAAAAAAGTCTCCTCCTCCAAATAAAACAAACCAAAAAACCTTTTATCGAAGCATCTGATTTTGATTTGATGTGATTTTTGTTTTGAGGTTCCTGAAAAAATTAAAGCATATTCCCCCAACGTTTCGAGCTTCAATTTTCAGCGTTTTACAATGTAAGATTACTTGACATTATTTAATTGGACATGAGGGTGTAATACAGGAATTTCCGTTATGTGATGGATTAATTGTTTTCCTAATACTTTAAAGGCTGAGATCCAAACATTTTTCCATTCTATTGCAAAATTAACTGCAATAAATCTGTCAGACCCAATTATTCATTTAAAACATTCCACACTGATTAAATCTGCACATTTGCCTGCGTGCGAGTGCGAGCGAGCGAGGGAGAGGAGGTGCGCGCGGAGGGGGGGAGTCCAGGTTTACTCCCTCTCCTCAAAACGGCGGCGGTGTTAGAAACGAGTCCTTTAAATTTAACCTGGAAAATGTGATTAACTAAATAGTCTAACGAGAGGATGAAGCATACGTGGATGCACGTCCCTGAGCGTCCCTGCCGTCCCCCCTCCTCGCTGCCAGGTCCGGACAGGCAGAAGCGTCACGTTTGGACGTTCGATGCTGTTTGAAAAAATCATATTTTACTTCTGGCAAGGGGTGGGTGGGTGATTTTTTTTGTTGTTTTTTCTTTAGTTTGTTGATGTTTTCAAAGTCTCTAAACAAAGTCAGATGTGTTAACAGTCTTATTAACAATGTTAAAATGGAATTAACAGCTTGTGGATACCTCTGGAGTACAATAGCATGTCAGCCTACCCTGCCCCCTTATAAATCGCGTCCCGCTGTCTTTCTTTTGTTTCGTGCCCAATCAGCAAACTAAAGTTTTGTTGAGGCAGAAGGGCAGTTCAAGTGTTCCTGCTCCGGCGGAGGGAGGAGCGGCGGTGGGGTTTCTCCTCGGCCCCGGCGAGGCCCCCGCGCGAGCGGGGAGAGGGACTGACCCCCAAACCTGCAGGCAGGGCTTTGCTGACCCGCCTGCCTCCCTGACCTCTGCCGTGCTGTTTTGTCAGTTTAAAAGGCTTTGCCGAGGTTGTAGTTTACTTTTATGGGTCTTTCAGCGCGGCTACAAAAGCTTTTGTTTATTTAAGATGTAGCGCAGTTCAGATTTCTATTAATCTTCATATAACTTCGGTGGCTTCGCCGCTTCCGTAAAGGTTCATCGCCGAAATGGAGCCATGCCTGGTCTTGGGCAGCCAAGGCAGCCAACATCGGCTGGGTAATTACAGCGAGTTTGGGGTACTGCAGAAATGATTTGCCTCTGAGAGTGGAAATTAGCACCAACACATGCTGTTGTTTAATTCAATTTCACCATACTTTGGGTTCTGCGCTAAGGAAAGACTTCTGTTTTACCTTTTACTCTCTTAAGTTTACTTCTTGCAGTCGAACTCTTTAGAAACATCACCCAGCCGATTTCAGTGTTAAGTGTATAACGAACATTTAATGAGATCTGATTTTTTTCATGTGGCTAGAATCACCCCGGCTTAATTTGCATAGAAAATCTATGTTAAACGAGAGGCATTCCCCATGAGGAAAACGTTATATGTTTTGCTTTATGGTAATCATATTTTTACTCCTTTCATCCAGCAATCTCCAAGTATTTATAATTACTCACAGAAATGCATAGCAGTACAAGGCAGACACACGTTTCGAGCCCTTTTATAGGTCAAAACCTGCAAGACACAGGCAGGTTGCAGTTTGCCCAGGGACTACAGAACAGTTGCAAGCCCCAAATAGAGAAAGCCATCCCTTTTGTAGGGGTTCGCAGGCCCCGCGTGCTCCCAGCTGTCCCTGCACGCTGCCCCAGTGCCCTCCATCCCACCCCGCTCCCAGCTCCCTGGCCCCGCAGCCGCCAGCCGAAGACGGAAGGCGCCTGCTGGAGATGCGCCTGCCCACGATGACGCTCCAAAACAGTCAGTCTCCATGTCTGAAGGCTGCTATCCGGAGCAATAGTTTTGTCTCTGGCAGCCCCACGTGCCGTGCCCTCTCTGAAATAATTTGGCCGAGCTGGGCTGCGCTTTTCCCTTGCTTTCCTCGTTCTCCCTGGTATTGGCTCCCGCTGCGTCCCCACGTGCGTCCCGCAGCCCAAGGTGCTTTGCTTTTGCTTTTCATGGGGGTAGCAGAGGGATGTTTGGTTTCCAGCGTCAGAGCCGCAGCCGGACTGCCTGGCCCTGCTTCCCTTCGTCTCCTTCGATGCGTGCACATCTCGCAAACCCCAGCCTAAAACCCTGCCGCTCTCCCTTCCCTTCAGTTTACACAGCTGTTCTGTAAGTGGAGAAGGTGATACCAAATGCAATGCAACCAGTAGCCCGTGGGCCGTTCGACTCCGCTCCAGTGCACACCAAGCATGGCTCGCCCTCGCCACAATGACACAACACGAAAATGTTTACCCTTTCTGAGGATCGTGTCCCCAAGAAGGTGTGTAGTGATAAGGATTAAGTTCAATTCATTATTTTCTTACCTAACTGGTACAAAAACTCTCTCACGGGGAAACTTGTACCAGTTTTGCACATATAAAAAACAGTATCTAGTCTTCATAATGAAAGAACCAGGGTGATAAAGACTAAATTATAGAGGGATAAAATGTATGTTATTTATAGTATAGCTCACTTTACCGTGCTGTGAAAACATTATATTTAATAGGCTGTCCAATAATATTCTAGTAATTCAGTTTATTTTAAATGCTCTGTGCCTATTTTTACATTACAAAGGTTTTACATCACTTCAAATTCTACAGATGAAAAGATATGTTTTCATCTTATTTTAAAGCTCATGAAACTGATGAACAAAGAAAAATTTGTAAACAGGTGCTGGTTTATTTATAGAGAAAAAAATAAATGCCCATTTTTGGGAAATGTATTCATTTTTATGCAGTATCTGCTGAGAGAACAAACCCATCTTTTGTCTGACTACTAGGAAATTCATAAATAGATGTAGTGTTTGTTGAGAAAATATTTTTTGTTGATGGTAACTGTGGATTACAACAATTATGTCAATACTTTGCATTTGCTGTCATCTTCCAGAAACAGAGCATCTCAAAGTGCCTTAGAACAGCAGTCCTCCCAGGAAGGGTGCGCAGGGATGCCGAGGCGAGCCCCACGGGTTGCCCTCCGCACCCTGGTGCTGCACTCACCATCAGCAATCACCTGGGTTATAGCCCGCCCATCAGTTACATATACAGTGCTTCTGTTATTATTCCTGTAAATCTCGTTTATTTTAGTAGCGGATCAACAGCAATGGAGGAGCCCGTGCGCAGTGTCTGAGGGGCGCGGAGTAGCAGGGCAGTCCTCACCGGCTTACCTTTATGGGGCCTCAGAGCCCAACCGTCGGAGGTGCTGAGACCTTCCCGGCCGAGTGGCTTTGGCAGAGCGGCGGCTGCCTGCCGTTTGCCAGCTTCAGGCCCTGACATGGTTTTGTTTTACAGAGGCTTGCTCTTGTGTGCCTGTTTTCCAGATTCCTTGACCTACGCTTTCATTTCTGTGATTATGCAGAGTTCATGTTCCTGCTAGACATCTACTGAAAGAAGATTTAAGAAAAACCTCATTTTCCCTTTTTTATTTCTATTCTTCATAATTCGTAGCGAATTCCTATAAAATATTTATATTTCGTGGCAAATAGTGCAGTCTGTTTACTTTTAACCTCTGGCAGTTTTGTATATGGAGCTATGTGGAAGTTCATTGTATGTATCATCACCTTGGTAAGCTCTCGGTAATGCCTGCAGGAGTTGCATCAGTTTTCCAAAAGGAGAGCCCCACAAACTACATAATAAATTAAAAAAAGGGGAAGAATAAGCAGGCTTAGTGCCACTGATTTAAAAGTAATTTTAAGTGGGAGAATATATTACCTATTTGCTCATCCATTTGAGTCCAAATAATTCTCCTACAAAAATGTACGTTGGACCATCAGTGGAAATTGAAGCGTAAGAGCAGAGCCAAAGGAGTATTACATTATGAATCCAGAAAAATGTACCCACATATTCCATATTACAAATGCAAAGAGATCTATTGAAAGTAAAATCAAGATACTGCAAAAAATCTTTCCGGGATTAGGCCTCGATACGAATGTCTCCATTTGAAAGAAGCTGTGATATTATGCAGTATGGTACTATCTTTTGTTTAAGTCTAACACTAGTAACTTGTACTTTTTGGACATATTTCCTGCTGATACGTCTGGGGAGCTTCTTCCAGCTGTTGGAGGTAGGTAGGATGGGAAGGAGTTTCACTCAGTTTTAGTGAAGAGTGGCTATGCGATAGAGGCGGTGTTCATTTGTTAGCTGGAGCAGAGAATGGGGCAGATGCAAACCCCTTGGAGAACCCCCTTCCCCAAGACCTCAGAAAAGGCCCACAAATGTCCATGACAATGTCTCCATTGCCCTCATCTGCAGGAAGAGTGAGAGCGTGGCTTTGGGGCAGGAGGAGAGAGTGTGGCTTTGATGGGTGCCAGTTTTGGGTTTTCTGTTCCTTCGGATGAGCTGCATATGGGCTGGGCCAGCATGGGGGTCGGGGTATGTGTTGGGAGCAGAAGTTGCCGAGGATGGAAAGTCCCATCTTTCCTGCAGAGCAAAAAGAGGCACCTTGACACAGAAAGCACCGTCCTGAGTGGTGGGGCACAAAGGTGTTGGAGAACCAGACGTCATCCACGTGTCTGCCTGCCTGGTACTCAGCCGGGTGGAGGGAGGCACTCGGACCAAACTTAAAAACTCGTGGGGACTTCGCCAGAGTATTCCTGGGGTTCACCCCTAAACTTAAAACCCACCTGACTAAGGTTTTCTGAGGCAAATAGTTGTGTTCATATTCTGTGTTCATCTGTCTTGGATAATTTATTTATTTACCTTTTCCGTGCCAGGCAAGTTTTATTGAAGACATCCTGCAGGTTAACTAGCTGCAGGTGACTTTAGTTTGAGTGGCTTCTGCCCTTGGAGGGAGGTGCAGCAAGGTGGCTGGAGGGAGGTCTGTTGGGAGCCAAGGAGGCTGCATTTCATCCCCAGGAAGAGCTGCCGTGGGGCGGGTGCGGGTGAGTGGTGGCTGGGGGAGGGTGCTAAGGGAGCTGTGGGTGCCAGAAAGGGACTTTGGCTTCCCCAAATCAACTGAAGAGTCATATCACACCGATTCTTTGCTACCACTATTTTTTTATAAACACATACTCATACTAGGAAATGCCATCTCAAAATGTTTGATCTATATAGGTATACCTATATAGAGATTTTTTCATAGAGGTATAATACAATAATAATTTATGTAAAAGACATGAGAAGCATTTTGAAGATGTAGCGCCTTTAATACTATATGCTTTCCTATTGCAAGCTGATTTTTAAATTAGGAAACTTGGGAAAACCTTGTAAATGAGGCTGCCGGTTTATTTATTTATTTGTTTCGTTTCAGCTGAGACAGATGGGATTCTCGGATCATGCACTGTTAAGCCTTCCTTTGGAATTCGCGCCACTGTGGCCACAGAGCCCAGATGGTGCTTAAATCTGTCATTTTTTAACAACCCGACTTTCTTAATTTTATATCCAAACACATTGAGCATTCAAAGTGATTAATTACTGTCCAGATATGTCTGCGCTGCAGCAATTTACTCACGTGTGCCAAAGATCATTTCGTTTTGGAGTAGGTAGTTTGGTGAGGACTGAGGGGGTGGCAAGAGACTCACCAGCAAATACTTTATGTTGGAGGTAGCAGCACGGTGCTGCTTGTATTGTCCTTCTCCCACAGCAGCAGCTTGGCAAAAAGTTTCCGTAAATAAAACAGAATTTTGGTGCACATCGATATTTTACAGCTTCCGTCTGGGATTTTTTACTATTGCCATATAAGCTTCAGTCTCACCAAATCTTCCACTTCCCATCAAAAGGGATTTTTTTTGTGCCTGGCAAATACCAACATTATCTTTTCAGGATTTTACATCCAGACGCTAGTGACATGGCCAAGATTATAATGGCCAAGTATTTAGTAAGAGAAAGCTGAAGGATTTTCTTCAAGAAGCAAAGCCTGTTCCAGAGGTTTCAGGAATGAAATTATCAAATTACAATATTTTTTCGGAATCAGATGTTTCTCTGGTGGCTTCTCCTCAATTTTTATTCTGAAGTGATCGTTCTTCTGGAAGAGTTTAAATATTATTTGCAAGTCCGACACTTGCATTCCTTTGCATGTTTGCAGCAGGCTGCTATCAATTCCTCTATTTTTGGAGATGAGGGAAGAAGTGATGCCGCATGGTCCGCGCAGCTTGAGCTCTAGCTCTGCTGCGGACATCAATACAGCCTGTCAAAATCCTTGAACCACTGCTGCTGTTCCCTTTGACCAAGCACTGTTAGCCAACCACCTGAAGGTTATCTTTGGATGTTACTGCATATTGTTTGTTGGGCGACATAGGTTTAGTGCAGGTGGAACCGCAGCTTTCGAAGAACCCGGAGAAGTGGGAGCTTCCTCCAGTGTGCCTGGCGTCAACCAGGGTTCTTAGGGCTTTCCTCCCCTTTGCAAAGGAGTTGTTGTGCTAGTGCTATGTTAAACACTGGCAAAGCAAATGTCTAACTCTTTCCATTACTGGGGGACACCGGGTAGCATCAGGCTGTGTCACTCCTTCTTCATACAGTCTTTGTACCTTGTACAGTCTTAATTGTTAGCACCACTGTTTCGTGTCTCATCCACCATGCACACCACCGCTGAGGACCAATTAATGGGAAATAAAAACCCCAAGTTGCTCAAGACCAATTTGCACTTATCTGAGGAGTAGAAGTTTAGCAGTGATGAATTTTGGCTCTTCTTAAAAACCTAGAGAAATAACTATTCCTCACCATATTAATGCACTGAAAATTTACTTCTGGAAAAGAGATGTTTTTTTTTTTTCCCACTTGCCTGGAATTTGCATAGAATGAGATAAGTATAAGTAATCAGATAATCAGACACCACTGGCCAAATGTATGGTAGGAGGTGTTAAGGAATACATTCTACTAAAAAGAAAATGTGCTGACTATGAAACACAGGCCGTATTCAAAGACTCAAACAACCAAAGTGTAATGTTCAAAGGAGTGACTTCTACAGTGGTAAGATTTAGCTGGATTTTATTCTTTCCTTGAAAATGTGTCCTACTAGCTGCAGCACAGCACATGCGTGGAAATTTTGCTTATACATATATATATGGGTATTTATAAACTGAGTTTAGACAAACACATGTATAAAATGAATTTGCATCTATAATAAAGTGAATATGTTATATTCGTATTGATAAACATGTGTGTATGAGCGTATGATCAGTCTGAATGTTTCCATTTTGAAATATACTGTCATTTCTATTATTTAACACAGTGCTGTAGAAGGCTTTTACTCCAAGAGCGCTACATCTTGGTACAGACATTTCCCTTGTTAAATTTCAGTTGAATTTAATTACTGTTAGTAATTACTGACTGGCAATCACTGTTGCAAAATTGATAATGAATATTAAACAGCTAATGTACAGGATTAAAAAAAGAAATGCTCGTTTGAGGAGGGAGGTGCCTCAGCACCAAAGCTCAGTGCTGCGTCCCAGCACTGCTTCTGGAGCAGTGAACATCACCTCTTTCACATCCGAATTTTCCTCCCAGCTTATAACACAGTCTAGGAGGTCTTACAGTAATTATATGAAGTTGCAGCGGTGCTTTGACATTTGCTTTTGGTTTATGATTTAATAAGGCAGGAGAAGGCTGAGCAGGCTCTGGTTTTTAGGAGGAGAGATTTATTGGCTTTCTGGGGCAGGGTGTTTGAGTTACTGTGTGTTTCCTCACTCTCTTACTGGTGATATTGGTATCTAGCATGACATTTTTCAGACAGGCTAAGAGTGCTATACTTAGGAAGGATTTTTTCTGTCCTTTCTGGTTTGTGCTCTACCATATACTAAGAGGTGCGTACGATGACATCTTCTCTAGCATTGAAGTTTTCAGTTAATTTTTATGTAAGTTATAAACCTGAAGTTTATATAAGAAGAACTGATAAGCCCTGAGCCTGAGCCCCACTATAAAATATAACCGCTGTGCATTGTTAGCATTAGATTAGAATAATCCTGGTTAGTATTTAAAACGCTTTTTTTTTTTTTTTTTCCCTTTGATAAATAATTCAGGTTGGTAGCAACTCTGTAAGCCGTTAATAACAAGAATCATAAGTTTCCATTAAAGTGAATCCCAGTGGTGTGGTGGGAGTCGATCCCTTCACTAAGGAGGTTTGGGCCTCTCCTCGGCTTGCTCCTGGGTGTAATAATACCTGAGTTTCGGTAGCCCATTAAATGACTGTACTAAGCATCAGCTGTTACTGCTGCATCACCTAGGTGCCCCTAAAATGTAATAAACAGAGTTTCTTAGACAATGAAAGTGCAAGTTTGGTGGGATTTTTTTTGGCTCTCTTTTATTAAATACAAATAGAGGCAAATACATATCTGCAGCTTCAACTGTTTTGTCCTTCCTGTGTAAAGCATACCTTATATTCCACGAGAAGGTCCCAGTTCCGATTCCCTTTGTTTCCAGGTAGAGATAGGAAATGATGCTACCAGGTTTGCCCTTTTCACGATACTTCAGGGCAGTTTCACCCAGGAGGAAATTACTGCTGTTGGCACTTTATTATTGTATGTTTGGTTTTGGCACAGAAATTACCTGGAATATCTCTACGCCATCTTCCTTAAATCTTGTTAGCCAGAGAATGACCTGGCACTGCTTACCGCCTTTTGACACTTAGAACGCCTGAGGGTGTCTTCTCCTTGGAGTCTACCCCTTCAGAAATCCAAGGGTTTGATCTGACTACTCAGAATACAGAAATCCTTTTGATGAGTAAAAGTTAAACCAGGTTATCTAATCAAAAACCCAAAACACAATCAAAAGAACTCCCAAGATCCCGGTTCCTATCCACCTTTAAAAAAGAGCCCACTTCATCTGATTTCAAATCTATCGGCTTTTATCTTAATTGTTTCCAGCGCTGAAGGACTTTCTTCCTAGCAAAATCTGTGTTGTTAGGCTAGGGTTCCCATCTTCACCGGTCCTCTGTCACACAGGATATAAAACTTTAATACAAAAGGCTGAGAAACAAGTTGCTGTTTTCTGCATCTTACCTTTGTCGTGTGGTCAAAATGTGATGAGGAGAAAAGAGTAACCACCCTCACTAGGGTTCCTCTCTCCTTCCTCCAGGAGCACTTCTTCCCAACACCCCGAACACTGGACTCTTTGGGATGCTGCTCTCATTGCAAAAAAGCTGTCTTTCACAAGTGGGTCTTTTTAACCTTTTCCTAATGAGTTCCCAAGTGCTTTTTGGCCATAGATATTAAAGCTTGTGTGTTTGTGATTTCCCTGGCAAGCTGCCGTTCGTAAAGAGGATATAGTGTTTTCTTGGGCCTTTGCCCAAAGTAATTTTGCAAGGAACTGTAACTGCATTTAGTACATGTCATTCATTGGAGAGAAGTCATTGTAATTGCATTTGATCACAATCAGTTTATGGCTCTTTTATCATGTTTTCATGCTGCATATCTACTCAAACATCATAGCAAAACTTAATGGCTACTGTTTTACTTCTGCGTAAAAACGTTTTATGGCCTTTTTGTGCAGCAGACATCAGGTTTCAATCACTGTTGCCCCATAGAGAGAGAAAAAAGTTGGAGTAAGAACTATCAAAAGTCCTTAACTACATAAAATTTTATTTCAGGTCAACTTCCCATAAAAGATATTAAATGTATTTTGTGGTTTATTCTGCACGTTAACAATTTTAGAGGAGCTGCAATATTTTGGGGGAAGCAGTATGAAAGGGGGAAGTTAATTCACAGAAGATGTTTTACATTTGGGGTAGTTTTCCTTTGTAAAAGGATGGATTTGGATGTGGAAGGGGTGGCTGGAAGGTGCTGTAGTTGCATTCTCGGAACGGCTTTAAAAGCTCGCTGTTACCTCTGCAGAATTCCGATTTCTGACCTTCTGCTGAGCCTTTTTTATCATTGCTTTAAATTTCTGATATTCCATTCATAAAACCCACCACAATTCATGTGCCTTAAATTATATCTTTTGCTGCCTGAGCGCTGCCGAAGTTCCCAGCTGAAAAGTTTAATTAAAAGGGAAACTTTAACATGCTGCTGAGAAGATTAGTTCGCATTAGAATGGCGAGATAAAAGAAAATTTACTTCTAATCTAATTAACACCAATTAAAAGATGTAAAAGAATTTGCATCGGCCAATTGTTAATTATGCATCAATTTGCCTTTCCTGTGACAAAAAAAGCAAAACGTGACCCGTTTTGTTTTAGGATACCTATAGTGTGATGATATTGCCACAGTCATTTTTCATGCGAATTGGCCAAGATGGTAACACTTACTTCGTGTCATCCTAGTGCTTTGGTTTGTGCTCAAGATTCTAGTGCAAGGTTATTTCAGCTTAATTGGTCTGTAGCTTGTCAACTATACGTAGGGATGATGGAAACGCAAATAAAAATTCAGGTTTTACAGAAACCTATTGTGTGTATATATATGCTTCCTCTCCTTAAATGTATGTACCTAATAGTTTGGAGGTGTTAGAGGGGTATGCCTGGCCACTTTTAAGTGTGTGTGTGTATTTACACATGCTTATCTTTATTTTGATTCACATATTTTTTGAGATTATATCTGAGATTATCTGGAAATAAATACGGTTTTATTCCATGTGCCTTGAGTGTGCTTTTATGCAGGATGTAATATTTCAGGAGAACTGGTGTGGCTTGTGAGCTTCTCAGTTTGATTCCAGGTGGAAGGCTGAAGATGTTTCACCACTGTATGGTAGGCACTTGCTGTGAGTTTAAAATGTTCTTTATTTTTTTAATGTGCATTTGCTTTTTTCTAATTTGGCTTTTGCAGATTTAAAATTTAAACATGAGATGTCTAGTTCAGTATAAAGAAAGGACCCAGGCAAGACTATGCTGTTTACATTCTGTTAAGCATTTTATTTTTACTGAGGTTATCATATTACTAGATGAGTTTATATATATAAATACCATTTCTTTGGTGACACCACCAAATGAACAATTAGTTTATGACATTGATTGCTGCTTGTGTCCTCAATAACCTGAAGATAAATTTAATACAAATTTCCTGAATTCATGTTTACTTTATCATCTTTTTTAACTCTTTTGCTCACTGTCTATCTGTACAGCTGATAGCGTAGATATGGTTTGCCTTCAATGTGTTAAGGCTAATGGAGTTATGAAGATGTCAGAGCTCTGAACAGCAAGAAGGTTGCGTATTTCTGGTAACCAGCTACAAAGGAAAGGAGGTGCGTGCTTGGATCTGAAAGCAGTTATGTCAACCCACTTTAGGAAAGTAATATGGAAATGGAATTTTATGGCCAAGTTGTATATTATGGAGACAAAAGAGGACAGG
The DNA here is from genome assembly GCF_030936135.1 of Gavia stellata. Classification (NCBI taxonomy): domain Eukaryota; kingdom Metazoa; phylum Chordata; class Aves; order Gaviiformes; family Gaviidae; genus Gavia; species Gavia stellata. The sequence continues at coordinate 59,446,646 of NC_082594.1, forward strand.
GAACATGTCAAAGGGAACAGAAATATTTGTGTTACAGTATTGCTTGCAATCAAATGGTGTAGAGTTGTAACAATGTCTTAGGAATTGCCCTGAATTTGTTCATACTATTCGAAAACCTAAGTAATTCTTTACCACTGTAAAAATGTATCAAGTAACTCTTCTGTCTGTCTTCTTGTTCATGTTATGCCTTGCTGTGCTGTTCTTTACGCTTTATATTGCCTTTTGTGAAAAGCATCACAAAGGTTCTTTTCTAAAGAAAACAAACCAGGAGCTAGAACATTAAGAGTATATTATATATTTGACCAATCACTTTTATAAAGTCTGATGCAAGTCTTTAATCTGAGATCCTTGGAGAATGCTTTAGTTTTTAATATTTCTATGACCTTCTCCAGGGGACTGAAAAATTACTTTGAAGTATCAAAGTGATGCATGGAGTTTTAGCTGTGTGATTCCCATTAAAGTCAGTAGGAGCCAGGTAGCTAAAACTCAACACAACTATGAAAACATACTCCTTGTGCAGTGTTAAGTAGTAAAGCAATTCTGTGACATGCCAGTGACATTTTACTGCATTTGCTGGCTTTATAGATCCACTCAAGGCTTGTATTTTTACTGGAGTTTTACTGTTCAGTGAAAATAATAAAGGAATATTCAAAAGCAGGTGTAGGCTATTCTAGTAAAAGGCACAGCTGTTGAGAAAAGCTAGCGGCGTACATATATTTTTAATGTAAAATGGCAAAATCTGTTTTGCAAACTCCGAGCTCATCACCTGCATGCTGGTCATACTGTAAGCATTTGTTGGAGGTGCCTGTAAATATTTCACGAACTCTCAGCCCAGGGCAAAATCAGCCCTCGGTGACCAATGGCGCTGGCAGGCAATGGGGATTTCTCAGCTCAGCCATGCTCCCATCCAAGGAGTGAGATGAGCCAGTGCTTCCCAGAGGTCCTGACAGGCAAAGCAGCCATCCAGAAGAGAAGTCTGATCTAATTAATACAGTTACTTTCAATCTGAAATACCTGCTTTTGGCAAATGTATCTACAGAATGGGCATTCAGTCTTTGAACCTCAGCAAAGGCAGAGGGATTGGGGGTTTTTGGTGCTTTTTTTTTAATACCAGGACTGTGGGAATCTCTAAATGTTTTTATCTGATGTTGTTTCGCCTGTGGACCGGGAAGACAAGACTTTCAATGGGCACTGCAGCCATTTGTATTTAGGGATTGCCCTGAGGATTTGTGCTGGATAGGTCTCAAAGAAATCTGTCACCACATCTTAATCAAACATTGTCACCAGCTTCCAGTAGCGTGCCTTTACTTTCAGCTCACGGCAGTAAGATTTTTTGTTTTGTCTGTTGAAGATCTCCGTATATTGTATTTTATATGAGCTTCTGATTATACTCCAAACCCTGCCGCAATAAGTTTTACTCTGTAAGAAACCTATATATTTTCTTTTGTGTTGACCATAATAATCTGCCCTACATCTTTTCTAGCAAAGGCCACCCATAAAATCAGAGGTGTTGGGCATCCTCATTAACTACCTTTCAGTTCTTCTGGATTTGTTGCTCTTGATACTTTCTAGCTATAGTGTCTGTCTGACTGGGAGCAGCTGTTTTTTACAGAAAACCTCTGGCCAGACGAATTTGCACCAAATAAGTAGCCTGGGATGTGAAAAGATAGTGTCTTCTGCAGACAGTTAATTATGCTTATGGTTTTTTTGGCTCTGGAGCTGCATGCAGAAATCCATAGGGTTGTCATACACCAGGGACCAGTTAGAAATAATTGATAATCCATTGGAGTATTAACAATGCTTGAGAAACAATACCATCACAATCTTTAAGCAACACTCAATTCTGAGTTTTCCTGCCAAGATCATCTTTTCTTTGTCCACTACTTCACAAGAAGAGCAAGCATTGAGAGGAGCTAGCAATCAGAGCTCCATTCATCTCCTCAAACTTGGGCTTTGTCCACGCTGGCCTTTCACAGAATCACAGAATCACAGAATCACTAAGGTTGGAAAAGACCTGTAAGATCATCAAGTCCAACCTAAAAAAAACAAAACAAAACAAAACAAAAACACCACACAACACACCAAAAACCAACCCACCCAACACCACACAGCACCATGCCCATCAAGCCACATCCAGTTTGAAGTACCTCTGCAACCAGCACGTCTCCATTGCGTACTTCTGCCCCAAACCAAAACATCCTCTAAAAAAGTCACAATACAATCAAGTTGTCAAGCATCTATGAAGTTTAATTTACACCAATGTAAAATAAGAAGTCAGCTGTTCTATTCGTCTTGCCTCAAATCAGAAAGGAGGATTTAAAGCTTCCAAATCTTGCATTTCACAGCAACATCCAGTAGCGATCTGACAAGCTGGACAGCCTTCTAATGGCATCCCTACCTGGGCCTGCCATGCCCTCCCGAGCAAGGACCAGAGCTGTCTACCAGCTGCTGCTGGCTGGGACGTGCTCCTTGGTGCAGTGTTAGCGCACAGATGTAGCTTCTGAGAGGAGTCCTCCAAGTTGCGAGAGATGGGTAAAGTACCTGTTGAGGAGTATTGTCACAAAAGGTTGTTAAGATATAAGCTTATAGCTATCCTATCTGTTTCATAGTCAGCACTGAAAATCAAAATCAGTTACTCCAGAATTTTGGGGCCTGAATCAATCTCTGACATGATGTGCTAAGAAGCCTACAATACTCAAAAGATGAATCTAGCCATTAATATCTGACTACAGCTTCTTGATATGGCCAATGATAAGCTGACATTTACATTCTCACCCAAAAATTGTGAAGTGTGCATAATGCACACATAAATCACATTACCTCAATAATGCTGCAACTTTTACATAGCTAGGAAAGTATATTTATAGTGTTCAAGTTACAGCGTATCACGTTTTATAGCATCAAGTGCTTCGTCATTAACATGATCATTTCAGTTCTTCTCAAGCTGACTGAGAAATTTCCAGAATTAAATAACATGGAAAGATAGCAGGTAGTGTCCGTGGACTAATCTATCCTTAATGCCCAAATTTTTTTTGTGTGAGTCTTAGCGCAGTTTTCCAGGTGCTCAAGTGATACACACGGTTTTCAGAGAAAATAATGGTAATTCATCTTTAATATGGGCATACAGCTCCCAGAAGCTACAGGCTTCAGCATACAAAATGACCCAAAGCACAGACTGCAGAGATAAAAAAGCCGTACCAAAGAGTAGTTTTGCTGCACTTCTGTTTCGAAACAGTACGCTGCATTTGGAAGTCATAGAGTTGACTTCCTTGGGTCCATAATATATATGAATTAGATTTCCTGAGCTGCTTTGATTTTTTTTTAAGCACCATTTTCAAACCTTTTCAGAAGGCCATAGTTATGAAATACTGATCTATACTATAGGATCCAGGCACAAGGCCAAGGACTTGCTCACTTTTCCTCCTCTGCTATCCCGTGCATGTTTATACTGACCTGTTGGGAAATGTATAGTGATATTTATCGCTATATGACAATAGAGAGTAACTTTTCTCATATGGCTAATCCAAAACATTTCTGTAATTTTTAACAACACCATGTATGCGTGTGCATCTGTACTTGCATATTTAATTAAATTACAAGAAGATTCTTGCCCTTGATTTGCGATATGTAGCAAACATGTCTGAATAATAGAAGAAATAATAGTATCATTACATTAGCTTTATTAGACTTTTCAGGTTTAAAGATGTAAATAAATTATGATTTTATTTACTAGATTATGATTTCATTATTTATTTATTGAGCAATATTTGGAAGTGTGCAGAGACTGAATCGAATTTTCATTACATACCTGGTCAGGGACCCGGCTAAATGATTCTTTAAGCAGTTTGGAAAAAAAAATACTCATTGAAGACTTGTTAAGTCGTGTGAGAATATGCATTAAATGCTTATCTCTCCTGTGGGTATGTAGGTATCAGCTACTTGGTTTACTGTGTGAGGTTTAATGCTTTTCTTCTAATTTCTAATGAACTTTACCACCAGACTACTTGATCATGACTAAGCCTATGAACAATGCAAATGGAATTGCCCCCTGATGGTGAGGAATGGGGCCCAGATGGCCCTTAAAAGGTGATAATTAGGAAATATAGCATATCTGAGTAGCTAGAAAGAGAGAAATTTGTTGAAGACAGTCAATCTGTTTGAAGCAATGGTCTTTCCCTTAATTATATAGATTTTCATTTAAGGCTGCTTTAAAGTAAATTTTCCCAGAAAATTTTATTTGCAACTGGAAACTAGAAACCACTGATTCTGCTGCTCCCTGTTTTAAATTCTCTATGGAACCTTTTCATCTCATGTTGTCTTCAAAATATGAGCGACAGGCTGGCTGTGTATGTTGTGGCAGTATTTTGGGTTGTAGGTATCCTTCTGCTGCAAAATGGCAACAAAATGAGAAGCACCAGACATAGATATTGGTATGTTGTAAAACATATGTATTACCAGAAGTCAACTGTTAACTCTACTGGATAAGGATTTGCTTGCTTCTAGAAAGATTTGTCACTGTTTTGAGAGTTTCATTGCCTTTTGAGGTTTTCATAAAACTCAGACTTTTATTTCTCTATTTAACTTTATAACTTTATTAAAACACTGCGATTTGGAAATATATTGTTGCTTTATGTTATAGCTCAGATGCTAATGAAATAGTACCACAGGTCGTTTAAGGCTTTCCATTGTAGCTCTCCTTTTACAGCTGCCTTATGAAACAAGGTTTTATGTTGATTGTATTCGCTGTGTTGTGAGAAAAATGCCAGTGGGGAAGGGACATCCATATTGCTAGCTTCTGGGAAGACACTGTGGGGAAAAGAGAAAACTTACTGGTAAATCCACTGCTACTGATTTTGTAAATTCGGTAAACTCAGTATACCTGAGGGTGATGTGACTCAAGCACATATCATAATTTCAGAGAACAGGTAGATAGAGATAAAGGTAGAGATGTATCACAGGTAGGTGCGTATCAAGTATTAATGTTTTGAACACGAAATCTCGACTTGAATTCAAGTGTTGAATACAAGCCTGTGACAGGTATTTAGCAGCAAAATCTGTTGGGATGGCCTGTGTGCCTGAAGCTTACGTCTGATTCACCATGTCAGAAGTAATTCTCCAAAACAGAGGCGTATCTTGTAGACTGTGTTTTGTTGCTGTGGGAGAGGACAGACTTGCTGACAAAGTAGGGAAGGTCCTCCAGGAAGATTATTTTGTCCCCTAGAAGTCTTAATTCTGTCTCGTATTCTGTCCCTTAGGAAAGGGATGTTCTGACCCTGTCACATTGAAATGGAAATACAGGGCTCAGCAGTCACTGTATTGCTGGGGCCCAAAAGTGCTCTGATTGTCATCGCCTATGTTAACCTCCACCTTATGTTACGTATTGTCCTCTGTTTCTAAATGCATTTTCCTCAGCTTCTCGTTGGCTGAACTGGGATCATCAAAAGATCAAGTTTCTAGATCTTTAAATATCAGTGCATGACTGGTTTCTCTTCTGCTGGAGCATCCTCTTCTTACAAGGAACCAAATACCAGTGCTAAAGGAAAGCCAGCCTACTGAGAGGGAAGCTACAGGAAAAAAATTTTTTTCCACAATTTCTTTTGATTTTCTTTCTTCCAAGTAAAGTACTCCAGTGCATAGAATGATACCTATATTGGGTTATCACTTCTATGTCTAGAAGTCTTACTGCAGTAAGTAAAAGTATTTCCAAGACTTTGAACATGCTTGTAACACCTTGTTTGATGATACAGATAATATTAAATGGTAGTATTAATATGAAGTGTAATTAAAAAATAGTCTTTGTTGTCAGTTTGCTATAGGTTAATCTGACATTGTTATAATACATCCATAAATTGTTCCCCAGACTGATGGTGGTTTGAGCTCCCAGATTTTTTTTTTTAATGAAGAGTTTCTAAGCATGAAAACAATGTTTGTGAAACTATTTCACATTTTTTAGGAGAGTTTTAAAACTATTAGAAATTGCATAGAAAATAATGTAAGTTGTTAAGAATAGCTCTGGCTGGCAGTATTTAAATTCAAGTTAATATAGTTTTAGGAGACATGTGACTGCTGAAGTGGCAAAAAAGTACCAGCTGTAAGGGGGAGGGGGGAGGGGAGGAATAGTAAGTAAACACAGCAGATTTCCTCCTTCCTGCTTCACGCATCACAGCATACTGTAAATAAAAGTATAACTTTAGCAAGGCCTGTGGGATTCACCACATACCTGACCCAGGAGTGGTCCGGACGCAGACCCCACCAACCAGAGTCCACATCTACAGCCAGATCCAGTGTGCGAGTGAGAGCCATCGTGGTGAGAATGACCCGTGGCCCTGACATAATTTAGGCGATTTTGTGAGTGCTGCAGTAGCACTGCACATTTGGATAACAGCAGTTTAGCAAACACATAAAAGAGGTTGTGCTTCTTTATCCCAATCGTGAGGTGTTTTCTGCACGCTCCGCTTTATGCCCATACGAAGCAACCAGCACATCCAAGTGGATGGAGTTAAAGGTGTGTAAACAGAAAGCAAAGGAGACAGGCAGTTGACGTCTACATGTAAGAAGCTGGTTGCCTGTTTTATGAGTTCGAGAAGTGACTTTCCATTTGACAAGTCACATGCATGTCTTCCAGGAGACTCCCACCTTTCCTTCCTTCTGTGCGCCTCTGCTGCCTGCTCTGGGTGGTTGTGCCACGTTCCACCTCATAAGGGAAGGCTTTGCTGCCACCCCGTTACATCTCCCAAGTCTCCCGAGTGCTGCATTTCTTTTTGTTCTGGCTGTTGTAAGCCAAATAATAAGCAAATCTTTTCTGCTGGGCATGATTGTGCTGCTTCCCAGCATTTCTGTAGGGTCAACATGTTGGGTTCCCTTCTGCTTTGAATGGAATAGTTGGGTTTATTCCGCTGCTCTTTCACAGTTGGTTTAAAAAAAAGAGAGACTCTTACTGTCATTAATGTTGTTTGTTATTCAGAAAGAGTGGTTTTGGTCTCTCTGTCCATTCCAGCCTACCAAAAACCTTCCAGAACGTTCCATATTCTGCCATTTTACAAGTAATTTATTGCAAGTTTAATTTTACATGGCAGGAGGGAGAAGACAGAGGTGGAGGGTTACTGCATGGCACTCTGATGCAATTCAGTGTGCTTGTTCTGTTTATTATAATTGATTGGGAATGGTTAAAGTACCTAACAGCTGCCCGCTATATTGTGCTGATATTTATATGGTACTTTTATATTCTGTCTGAAACCGTAAGCACAAAGGGTTTCTAAAGAATTAATATAAAACTTGCTTGTAAAATTCCAAGGTTTATAGCACGATTCCTTCAGTGCAGACCTGTTTGGTTTATGTGGGTGGATGCTACTTAACTCTGCGTGATCCTTCTCCCTGCTTCTCTCACACAGAAAAACACCAGGTTTCGAAAAGCTTAAACCCTTTTATCTTACTGAGACAAGCCTACCGTCTTTTTGTAAGGAAGTTATTTTGAAAGTAGGTGACACGTATACATGCAAGATTAATGTGGCGTAGATATCCTGAAGTACTTTAAATCACTTGGGTAACCAGTGGCCACTTTTCCCTAGCACTTGAAACCTTTTATTTAGGATTAACTCTTTAGTAGCTTGCTTCTTTTCCCTTTCAAACAGACAGCCTAAGGCTTGATCCAGGAGATGATGCCAGTGGAAACTGGCTCTTTTGCCTTTATCCAGCAACCATGCTTGCCATGAGGCAGGCCTCTTCTGATACTTTCTCCAAAGCTGAATTTATGGTTTCATGTGTTTTACACCCAGCCCCAGGTCTGTGGCTCCCGGTTTCCTGCTGCACTAATAAAACCCCATCTCTGGTTGGGGTAAACCGCAAGCCCTTGATTTCCCCGTGCGCCTGTGACCATCGCAAGGCTTCGTACCACCTCCATCCAACCGTGTTGGCCTGTCATGAAAGGGGCACAGTAAGCTGGGGGAAAAACCTGCACCTCTTTTTAGGCGTTGGCAAACCTGAATGTCTCAAACACATCCTCTGGAGCCTCTCCCACTACTACGGTGGTCACTTCTCCAATTTCAGTGACTTCCCAGGACCCACTGTATTTCAGTCCCATAAATAGCATTATCCTAGTGCCTTCTTCTGCTCTGCATATATACGGATCCTTAACTCAACCAGGAGCATGCAAAAGCTGAGAACAGCTGGGATAAGCTGAAGGGATCGGGGGGAAAGAGAGCAAGCATATTCATCCTGAGCGGGTGGCTTTGCTAAGGGCAAGGGAGGTGTGATGTGAATTTTTTCTGAGTCCTTTCTGACTCCAGGAGGTGGTGGGGCTGTCCTGGCCATCTCCATCTCCGGGGAGGCTGGTCTTTCCCCAACTCGCAGCCTCTTGGGACTTGCCGTGCCTTCAGGCTTGGTGTTTGGCTGTGGGAGAAGACCTTGCAACAGGTTGGGGCCTGCCGTGTGACAAACTGAGCCTGGCTGGGGAGCAAGACTGCTTGGAGCAGCGTTAGCTGTGCGTGGCACTGACCATTAGTCCTACCTGGTGCTGTAACCCTGCTTAGTTGCCCTGCTTCAGTGTTGTGCCTGCCGGGGCACCCGAGTCTCTAATTTCCTTCTTGAATGAGGTTTTAATGAATCCCCACCTGAAACATTAAAACACCCAAGGTTTTAACGTGTAATAATAATGCTAAGAGTATACTGGTTTTGAACGGCGGGATTCCCACATTGCCAAGCTTTTCTCTGCAATCAGACGGTCTCAAGATTTACCCTCTTTTTAAAATCATCATGTATGTCTTTGACTCTCAGAAAGGACGTGTGAACAAAAGACAGCATACCATGTTTTATAATGCTGATAAATCCCAAGGGCACAGTTAGCATGTTGACAAAAACGAGAAGAGGCAAATGCCCCTATGAATATGGTTATTTGCGCCCGTTTTCTTTTCATGGGCTGGATTTAGCTTTGACAAATGCATCAAGTGTGCCAGGAGCATCAGAAGAGCTCCCTGCCTCTTCCCACCCCTCCCACCCCCCCACCCCGGGTCCGGATGTTATTACACAATGTTAAGCATATTCTTTCCTGGACATTTGCAAAAGAATAGGAAGATTACCTTCTTTTCATGTCTATAGCCTGCATCACAGATAACTTGTGCCCTGTTAGAAGTACTTATACTTGAAAATAAGGCCGTGGTTAATCTGCACCCGCAGAAGACCTGTATTAAATAAAGAGGCAGAAGCAGGGTGGGATTAGGGAGAGGAAGAACTAATTGGTCACACAGAAGGAGCTCTTGGGCGGGTGGAAGAAGAGTAAACTCCCCATCACATGCATTCTCTTAGTTTTGTTTTTGTTTGTATTTGAACAGCTAACCAGTGGATTGCATACATGAAAATAGGAGCCTAGGAATTTGCACTTGGGGAAAGGAGCAAAGCCGCCTGCTTTAACACTGTGCTCCGTAGTGGGATATAAGGATTGTCTTCACTTTGCAAAGCAGTTTTGAGTTCAGGTAGCTAATATTCATCTGCTGCGCTCAGGTAAAAACACAGTGAAGACGAGGCACTTGGGTTTTGTTCTGAGGTCATACCCCAACTCCGCATGGAGTTAACCTCCTGATAAAAATGAAGTACCTAGTTTCCACTGTCTTTCTACCTGCCAATATCTGCCATGCACAAGTTATTCCAGTGGGAAAAAAAAAAAAAAAGCTGCTTTTTTATCAGGGAGAAGCCTGAGGCGGTGGAATCCTCAGCCTTATAAAAATATAAATGACCAGGCTTTGATTCCTGCAGAAGGTTTAAGGCTGATTATTTTAAGAACCGTTGAAACCTGAAGCCGCAACCCTCTGATTACAGTCCTAGTCTGTGTTTGACATAGTGCAGTAATGATTTCTAACATCTATTTTAGTTTGGATTTAGAGAGAGAGGGGCAACCTACATTGAAGTATATTACCATGCTCTGACTTGTGAGCATTGTGTAGGAGGTTTAAGTCAGATTATTTTAAGAACTCAACAAGCCTGAAACAGCATTTTTATGATTATAGCTTTTTTTCCCCCCATCCTTTCCACCCAGAGCGGTAGTGAATTCTAACATCTCTTTTAGCTGGCTTTAGAGCCGGAGCCAGCCTACACTGAATTGGCCTCTTTTGATGCTACAGTATTGACTGAGGGGAGGGACAGATGGAACAAAAATCCTAATTGCCCAAACTTACAATAGGTTCCCAGCAGCAGCCATCACAAAAGAAATGTTAATGCAGTAAAAGGTAAATGGAAGGAAGCTAAACCCAACTTGTGGACAATTCAAAACCTACATCAATTTATTTTAAACTGCTTCCTGCAGTTTGTGAACACCTTCCTTGTCATAGTAGAATTATATTTGTTTTAACATTAGTCACTGCTCTGCAGTGCTTCTGCATTTTGTAAAGTAAACTGGACAATGTCGTCTGGCATGAGGAACAAATTACTTCCTATGGTCCAGGGCCAATGCTCTTGAAGTTATTTGTTGCAAATGGTCAACTTCCCCTGCATAGTCTTCACAGCTGCAGCTGAATGCTACCTTTTCTAGCAGTGAGAGTTGAGGGTATCTGCAAGCACAACAGATGGCAGTAGTATTTTGATGCTTCAGCCATGAAATGAGGGGGCAAAATGTCATTCTCCCTCCCTCCCTCCCTCCCTCCCTCCCTCCCTCCCTCCCTCCATCCATCCATCCATCCATCCATCTCACAACAATTCTGTTAACATGTCATTCATCACATTTATATTTGCCATGTTTTATGTTCCATTTCCATTTTTCCATGCCCTTACCTATATGTCTGCCTTTTAAAATGCAGCTCCTGTGGATGATGTTGCAATTAAGAGCATGCTGTAAACTGAAAAGTGCTTTGCAAGAAGCCTGCATCCCTGTTCCATGCTGTGAAAAGCTCCCGCTCATTAAACAGATTTTAAGAGTTAGTTTCTTTGGCTGACCATCATTGCCTTTTCTAATAATGGGTAGAGCTGAGGATTGTTTTGCCAGTTCTTAGACTTCCACACTAGGCATTACTTCCAGGTACGACTTTAACATGCTTTTTGCCAGAGTGTAAAGAATCTCTAATCACAGAGCAAGCAAGCCCTCTTGCGTTAGACCAAATATTTACTCTTTGGGAAGATGATCCATCTTCTAAAGAGAGATCACTCATAAGTAATTCACACGTAATTTTCTTAACTTTTGTTTGGGATGATTTTCATAGGCTGTTTGGAGTCCACTGTTCTATGGTTGATGGATACCTACAATTACGCCCTTAGGAGAAGCAAATAAAACTGTCCTTTAAAATTCAAGTAAGGTGGGAACTGCTCCATATTTAGCACAGAAGATTTTCATTTTTTCCACCCTTTTAATCAAAATCATTAACAGTAAGTTTACAAGGAGCATGCTTGGAAACTAAATCCCGCCATGACTGGGTGGGAATGTGCCTTCTCATGCCTGCACGTCACACCAGCAAAGTCTCTCACATGGACAAGAGCTGCAGAGGACAAAGCCCTCGACCAGCGGGCAAGGAAGAAGAAAGTGATGTATGCAATTGCGTATTTCAGTCAGAAACTTTCTTAGTTGCTATACAGGCAACTTAAAGGACTCTGCCATCGTGATAGTCTTATAAAGAAAAATGCACCTCTCAGATGCAACTGTATTTGTCCAGCCATGGCGTCATGTTCAGTGAGATGGTTGGTGTCTCCCCACTCCTCTGCACCCAGGAGGAAGCAGTCAGGGTCTCAGAGATGAAGCAAGAGATGCCTTCCTCTTTGCTGGTTGTTAGTGGGAATGTGCTTACGTGGACAAACGTGTGACAATCTGTGATGCTTTTATTGCACAAAAAACCCTGAAGTTATCTATATGTTTTGACATCATTCCATGCAACTGCATTGTCCTGCGTTTTTTGGAAAAAAACATGGAAGTTCCGAGTGCAAAAGTCTGACGCAGGGTTGTTCTCTAGGGCTTACCTGTGCGTGCCTTGTCAACACTAAAAGTGCTAAGTAATGAAGCTTCTAGAAATTCCTGCAGGAAACCGTGCTGCAGCTCCCTGCAGGGCTCCCTCCCCTCCAAACTAAAGTGCAGTTGGCGTTTGCCGTTCTCGGTTTCACCTCGTTACTTCTAAAGCTCTTCCCAAAAAGCCCCTCTCCGCCCACATTACAAAATTGCTGTCCATTTTCACCCCAAAAGCTTTGACGGGGCCACAGTCGGTCACCACATCCAACATTTGTCACCATCGCTTTGTTCTCGAGAACCTTTGGGTTTCCCTCTCCGTCCCCAGCATGGCCTCGTGCAGGGTGTGGATGGAGGGGTGCAGCTGCCAGCTCCCCCCCTCGCCCCGTGCAGATCCAGCTGGGTTCAGCAGGATTTAGCCTTTAATTATAAAGTGCTTTTTCCCACCTCTGCCTGACTATTAACCCCTTCTTTGCCTGGCATGTGCACCACTGGTGGGAATGCTGCAAAAATGCCTACCCGGGGTCCCCGGGGAGGCGCGCCTGGTGCTATATAGCAGAGGGGTTGTTAGCAGAAACGAGGCCCCATCTCCCCTCCTCCCATTTCCCTTTCTGCCTCCTTTTCCAGGCCACAAGTTTTGTACAGAAACTCTTGTGAGCCCAATTATTTCCATCCCGTAGCCATCCACTACCGTGGGGCACTCGGTTTCAGTGCCTGGCAGCGGTGTCACTCACTGGTCCCCTCCACGGTAACAATTCAAGGTCTGTATGTTTAGTTATAAAAGTCAAAGGTTAAGTGATTTGGGAATAAAATGTCACTTAATGCGACAGAAACGCGACAGAATTGAAGCTGCTGATGCTTGCATTACTCCTGGGGTTTTCTTTTTGCTTGCAGGCTCAGTGTTAAGTAATTTTATTAACTGAGGAGGGGGAAACATATTATTCGCTAACATTTTTATCCTCATTGCAAAATTTATTGCGTGTTGCTTCATAAGTATTTGAAAGCGGAGTGATTGGGAAGGCAATGAAAGTAAAAATGTAACTTTTTTTTTTCTTTTGGAGGTGTTATTTAAAACATTGTAGGATTAGTCAAAAAGATTAATTGTTGCTTGTGGCTAAACAGATGATAAATTTTAAAATGATATTATTACAGTGTGTCAGCATAAAAGCTCTGTGTCCCAAGTGTGTCGCCTTTTTATGTTTCTGTTGACAAGGTTCACGTTTTATAGCACACTACCAGAAAGTGTTGACACATATTCAGATCACTGATTAAATGTTTTAAAAACGTGCCACTCAGAAACTAACCCTGATGGTCTTGGAGACAGGCATTTTAGGAGTCTGAATGCATTTCCCTTTATCAGTTAGGCTGTAGCACAGTAAGCAGTATTAATTAACCTTTTTTTTTTTTTTTAATTTGGGTACATTACTATTTTAAGAACAGAGCTATTTATAATATATTTTCAGGAACATATTTTTATGATTGTCTTCAACATGGTTTAAAAATTGAATGTTAAATAGTTACTCAGAAAGACACTTGGGCACTGAAACGGGGAAAAAAATCATCTTTCTCATGGAGGATTTTGTGGAGGTGTTTCTCGGTCTGGCGTTTTTTTTGCTTTTGCTCATTGTTAACACTTTGACTTGTCTGTCTTGAGACCACCGGATGATGTTAAAAAGTGCAAGTCAATGTGTGTGTAATTTCAAGCTGGAGATGCTCTCATTATTTTGGAGACTTCACTCTTGACTTTCTTCCAAGTCCTGCAATCTGATCTGCCACCTCAGACCTTTTCTCCTGCATGGAGTTGCCTGAGAGTGGGCAAGCTCCACCTGGGCCCACCGTTCAGGCTTGCTCCACGGCTTTTTATTGCCTGGTCTCACAGGTTGCTGGGCAGTTCCCATTCCCACCGCTTTCACAGAAGGGCTGCTTCTTCACACAGAAGAGTCATAGGTTAAAAAGCAAAACCAGTCCTGAAAGCACAGGTTGGGACCCAGGTGTTTCCTCCCCTAGCCCTGCTCACTTTCACAAATACAGGCTTCTTTGCAGTTTCTGCCCCCATCTATTTTCTGTTCTAGGAAACCAAGCGGCCCGTTCGCAGGGCTAACCCTGGGTGTGCTATTGCTTGGCTGTAAAAGTCCCTCTGGGTCGTCGTCTGTTTGAGCCTCCTGAGCCTGAGCGTAGCATGAGAATCCCAGCTCTCGCTCTGGGCAGCAGCTGCTGGGTAGCTTCTTCAGCGCCTGGTCTTCGAAAGAGAATAATTAACCCTCATTAGAAAAACATTGCTTTTCATTGGAGATATGCTCTGAAGCTCAACTTACTATGTTCTGCTGGGGTTTTTTTTTGTTTTTTAGAGAGAAGGCATTACTGAAATATGAAACATGCCACCTATTAGTGCTCTTTCTCAGTGTTTGCCAGTCCAGCCTGTTCTGAATGGAGCTGTAGTATTTCTGGAGTGAAAAGTTTAGTGAAGTAGGAATATCTGGTTGACAAATTACCTTGCTATTTCATGGGACAGGAATATTTAAAACACAGGGAGCATATCTTTAATTATCTCATCTCTTGGTTCACTGGTAGATTTTATTGTGCCTATATCGTCCATCAAATTCTATTCCTATTATGAGTGCCATCTGTATTCTGTTTCCTTGTCTTGCAATACAACTATTCAGAGATATTTTTATTCTGGAAAGCACTACTCAAATTTTGTGCAAATGAGGAAGCTGACTAGCTGAGTGGAGAAGGAATTTTTAATTGCACTATTTAAAGCCTTTTGCATGCTTTGTTACCAAAAGATCATTCATCATGAAAAAAAAGGTGGGGCTTCAACTTCAGTTTCTAGTGAAAACTCCCTATAAACACTTTTAAATAAAAAATTTTTGAAAGGAGACTTCCTCGCATCTTTAGGAATTGAAATAACCTGTTGTGGGGGAGATAAGATCCGTCCCCACATCTGTAAGATCTGGAAAGCATCTAATACATGCTCAAGAAGAGCAGATGGAAGAGTCCTATCATCTCACTTCTGCTCTTGTGGTGATGTGGACCCACCTCTTGTTTTCCTTCCCCGTTATGCCACTGAAGAGCAATTTTCTAGGGGCTGGACTGTGAAACAAACCCGTCCATGGGGCCATGGTGCAGTCGCACGTGCAGCAAGTCCCTCTGGCCACCACCTCACCTGGGAGCCACCCTTCTTGTTTTGCTCCTGCCCTCTTGGGGCTGCCACCCTTCTGCTTGTCCTCTCTGCCAGCAGGAAAGGTGATACTGCTCATACAACACAGGGTGGTAGATGTGTATTAAAGAGAGAGAAATCATGATTTTCCTCAGGAAGGTAGTTCAGCCCATCCCTGAGACAGTGATGATGAACCGTCCTGTGGGGAGCTCCCCCTTTCTCCACAGACTGCCTAAAGGAAACAGATAACTCGTGTGGGCTTGAGACCTGATATTTAGTTGACTAAAGAATTTTAAATGGCAGACAAGCGAAATCCTGGCTCTGTTAAGTCAGTGACTTTTTTATTTCATTGAATTCAGTAGTGCCGAGGTAATTCACCCAGAGCGCTCCAGAAAATCATGCTCTGGCAGTTGGGTAAACGGCCAAGCATGGGGCACCTGGAGCTGAACCTCCCGTTCAGTGAAGCGACACAAGCGACACAGAAATGCTGGATTGCTGGCCTCGCTTGGGGTTTTCCGAGATAAACAAGAAAGCATTACCTCAGTATTTGCTTAATTTATATTTTTGAAAACTGAAATACCTTCTGAGCACTAACAAATGGAGCCATCACGGCACTAACAGACAGGAAAATGCATCCATCACTCCACTTACGCTATAAAAAAGCCGGCACCCAAACTCCCAGTTGGGTATTATTTCCTGGATTTACAACAAAAAGAACAATGCATGTTTATTAAAAACAGAGTGGCTTTTAGCAGCAGCAGTAGTGCCGCGCACAATACACCAAAGCACAACGGGGGCCTTCTCCCAGCAATTGATGTGGAGAAGACCTTTGGCAGAGCAATATGGAAATTCGCATTCAGTGGCTTGATTAATTTGGAGTTTGGAAGCCACCTTCCCGAGATGGATGACAGTGGCTTATTAAATAAATAAATAAGGAGCAAGCTGAAGTCGCGCCGGCGTTATAGCATCAGATTTATGTCATCTGCGCAGGCAGAAAAGGCCTTTGTTGCCGCTATTGTTTGGCCTGTCAGCGGAGGCCTTGGCAGCGGCCTTTTGTCAGGGCTTGTGTCGGGGGTAATAACGGGGAGATGACGGCGGTTGGTCCGTTTGATGTAACCCGGTTTTATGGACGCTGGAGTTGGCATCCGCACACGCGGGCGGAAGAAAATAAGCGTGCCGGGGCGCCGGGCCTCTCTGCCCTCGGCTCCCCTCTCCGACGTCCGGACGGGGGAGATGCCGCCCGGGGTCCCTGGGGCTCTGCTTCGGCATGGGTCGGCCCGCGGGCTCGGGCTGTCGCCGGGGGAGTTGAACGGGGAGGAAAGGCTAACAGCGAGCGGTGTCCCTCGGGACGGCAGGTTGTGCCTGCTCCCAACTGCCGCAGCTCCCTCCTTGCCCTGAGCGCGGCTCCGGGGCTCGGGAGCCTGCATGGGTCCTGCGGGAATATCGGAAGCAAGTGGCAGGGTTTGGGGTACATGTGCCTAAAACTATTTGGAAGTAATTAAGAACTGTCTGGTACAAATCAGAATAACATGGTATATAATAGCAATCTGGCACACTCGGGGTAGAAACAGGTAGGAACATTAGGGAAAAAAAAATTAACTGCTGTACCACAAGTTATTATATGGCATTTTTAGAGGGGTGAAAGGACCCTAATTTCACATCTTTTGGTGGGAAACAATCTGCAATCTCTATGGTTCTCTGCTAAGATCCTTGCACTTCTTTTCAACGTGGTGTTTTTATGTCTTAGCATAAAAAGTAGAAGACTTTAAAAAAGCGATATTTTATTTGGAGTGCTGTGCGATTCATTTTCTGTACAGAAACATAAAAAAGGTTTATGTTGCTCATGTGGAAGTCACTTAGTTCTTCCACGTTAATTATGAAAAGTAGATAGATCACCACAAGTCACCAAAAAATGTGAGCACATTGACCTGAATATGTGAGATAAAAAGGACTTTTAGTTTACCACTGACTCTAAGAGCAACCCACTTTATTATGACACAAAGCCAATATCGTTGGGCAAAAGTTAAGGAGTATTTGGTATCCACTGAGAGTAGCCATCCAGTCTTAGCTCTGTGGCTGCAGAAGAGTTTGCATGAAGACTGAACAGTTGCCATTCACCTGGAGGCCTCAATTTCCGATTTGCAGAATATGAAAGTCATTTGAACTCCACTTAAAGCAAAATTGAATACTAACATGGAATTTATTATAAAGACTTCTTGAACTGTTTTTCCTACTTTAGCATTTCTTCAGAGACAAGTAATTAAAAGTGAACTGAGTTTGACACCAGTGAACTGACCAATGAGAAAGACTCTTCATCTAGAAGCTCTTTTTTTGTTTTGGGGAGGGGGTTTAGAACAAAGTCATCAAGTTTCCTACTTACTTGTTTTCAGAGTAGACTTTATACAGATATAAATCTTACAGCACAAAAGTAAAAAGACCCACAGTGTTTAAAAAAACAAACAAAAAATAAGCCTGGACAAACCTCTTCTCTTAGTGCATCTCATGTCACTGCTAACTACATGCTAAAGAGATTTGCCAGGGTGGAATTACAACATGGGAGTTTGCAATAAACTCCACTGGGCAGAATTTAATCTCATTTGTAATAGTACAAAATCTGTACTCTACAGGATGTGCATAGTACAAAATCTGTAAAGATACCGGTCATTATTCTGGGTTGTGTTCAAATTTTCAGTGTTTTTGGAAACAGCAGTGTTGATTCTTCGTGTGGGCATGTACTGGAGAAATTTTTTTTCTTGAACCAACTTACTCCCTCTGAAATCAGAGGGGGACCTGAATGTAGAAAAGAAATACATTTTACTGGTTTCAAAGAAGTTAGTATTGTCTCATTAGCTAGATACATACTCCAGATGGGCCACTTTGCATGAGGATGCCAGAACAATGTTTGATAAGGTCAATGATGTTATTAAGATTGCATGGTATTGATTTGGTAAGAACTGAGATCTGTAATGATTTCATTAAAGAAACTGCACATTCTGTTCACCTTTATGTGTGACTGGCTGAGTTCAGTGTTACCAATGCTTTGCTTTGAAAAACTGTGTAGATTGGTAAGACAGAACTGCTGTGGTAAGCTGAGAAGGTCCATACTACATGAAACATTTAAAATATAAAGGCTAAACATTGTAGGGAGTCATACACAACAATTCAGTTTAAGTCTTGTAAACTCAAGGTATATATATTACTTTGAAATTTTCTTACTATTACGTAGAAAACATCACTGCATGACTTTAGATCAACTCCTGCACGCACACCATCGATTTCTTAAACTGGTTTAGTGGGCATGGTGGTGTTGCGTTGATGGTTGGACTTGATGAACTTAAAGGTCTTTTCCAACCTTAATGATTCCGTAATTCTGTGATCCTGTGGTTGATGGTTGCCTCAGCACAGTTAGAGTTTTGTTCGCAACTTCAGTGAGGACAAGTTTTCATCCACAGTAACCTTCTAGAAACAGAAAAGCCTGTTTCTAAAAGTTTGTCTTCAATTCTATGTGACTTCAGTTGGTGAATTGAGAGCTTCGCATGTTTCAAAAGAAGCAGACCTCATTTTGCAGGATTTATCTACCCTAATTTACCCATGTCAAAAAAAACCCCAACAACAACCAACCCTGAAATTGTTTGTGAGGCGTCCTTCTGCTGTACCTGGTGTGACTTGTCGTTATCTCTGGACCTTTTCTTTCATGTCCTCAGTTATCAGTGCAAATTAATGTTAGACAATGTCTTTAGGTAGTATTCAAAGTGTTTTAAAGAAATTATGGCATATATCAAATGTAGGGCAACCTATTATGGTTTGGACTAACAGAAAATGGAATGCTTCTTGGGGTGAAACAAAGCACATATTTTCACCTTAAAACTTTCTAACCCACTCAAATATGACTCATCCATCATCACTGTGAACAGGAACATAGGCCAGCCAATCCCTCTGCTTACCAATATAACAGTTCAACACCTGCATGTTAGATATTTTCCTTAGTTTTAGCAGGCTTTGGATATACCATTACCCAAAAGCCTTGTGGTTATCATTGATTTTGCCGTGTGTTCTCATAGGTAAAAAATGTATTAAAAGATGCTTCTCCTTAAACATGTACTAGAAGTTAGCTAGTGGCATTTATTTTTTTTGTATTTCGTCATGGAAAACAACATTTTTTATGAGAGCATTATTTTATCAGGAATGGTGGGTATGTCAGTTTGTAAAATGTTCATTTTTGTTTTCTGCTCTGATATTAACTATACGGCTCTGGTGCCCTTCCATCAATCTTTTCAAATGTCCTTTTTTCTGTCTATTTGACTGCATTTCCTTTTATTCTGTTTCATTCTGTGGGATTTACTCCTTTCTTGTTTGCTTGTTCATAGTAAATAGTTTCAGTCGCATTTGTTGGGGGAGGGCAAGTATTTTTAGGGGACGATCTGGTCCCCCAGGTCCTGAGATCACCATAACCTTTCATGGTCCGTATTTTAATTAAAGCCTCCATGCTCAAGCAGCCCTTAGAGTGGAGTCAAACATACATTCCAAGAAACTGAATTTGCCCCAGTAGTCAGATGCAAAAACAGAGCAAGGCTGTTACCTTGGTGTTTCCTTTGTAGATCCCTGCGCCCCTCTCATCTGGGCCAGTGGAATTGAATTTTATTAGGAAGAAAATTTAGTACCTACTAATGGGTATTAAAATATTTTTGGTAAAACTGTATTACAGGTCTGTGATGTTAAGGGACTAGAAGCAAAATTAGATTCCAAAACTCTTTTTTGACCCATACATTGAGATATCTGAAGTCTCAAACAACCAAAAATTCGTGGAGAACAATGTCTGAGGAAGCAATGACTGCGGTAGACGTGTATGCCAACAAGTGAAATATAACTCCTAATCAGAAAAGTGTGGTTAAAACAATATGCTTAGAGATCCTTCTGCCACTGTTTTATAAGGCGCTGAAGTAGTTTTTTTCTTATTTCTGAGCTATGCTTCTGAATTCTAACCAGATCTTTATGGAGTTTGCCCTGACCTATAAAAGCACTGCTCTGCAGGAGTTACAAATGGCTTTTTGGCTAAGTTCAGCAGCTGAAAGGGCCTCTACTTGTTTTGTCTCCAGCTCTGACAATAGCCATGAAGAAGAATGTCTTCTTTAAAAGTTCTGGGGATCAAGCTGAACCTTCAGCTCCTCGTGTTTCAGCTCTCTTCTTCCCTCCGGAAAAAAAAAAAAAAAAGAAATGTGAAAGGGCCTAATCCTGCTTCCATTGAAATCAGTGTAACTTTGTCTCTTTTCAATATTTTTTTGGTAGGCTCCTCTTTTGGGCTGCTGGAAGTATGTTTTATGCTTTTAGGTTAAAACCAGGTTTCATATTTTACAGTACAATATAAAAACATCTAAGGAAAGGAGATGAGATTTCATGTCTGAAAAACCTGTTTGGGTTTGATAACAAGCAGTAGGAAGTTGGTGTTCTCCACACGGTTGCGGATGGTGTGAGCTCGGCCATTCTTGTTTGCAAGCTTCTGTACCAGGGCTATGGACAGCTATCCCCCAGCACTCAGGGTCCGGCACCAGCAGGCTCCCTGGAGACAGGTAAGTAAAACAGCTATTCCGAGAAATAGCTGAGCTGTCAGCAGGTTTCCTTGTTTATTTCTTCAAATAGGAGTGCTTTGGTGCCCACCGTCTTTTTGATACTCCAGTGCTACCCCACCTGCCCGGTCAGCGAGAGCTGGGTCCAGTCCCACCACTGGCTGGGTTCAAACACGCCGCTCCAAAAATGCCGGAGTTGTCTGGCCATTTGCCGTTTTGGTGGAGGATCCCCTGTTCTTCCTGTCGAAGCTGAACAAGAAAGAAACACCAATGGCTGTTTATATGGCCAAAACGTACCTATGCGTCTCTCCCCAAACCAGCTGGTAGCCTGGAGAACAGTATCTCTCAGACAGCATGGGCAACAGGGGGGACCCAGGCTCCCCTTCACTGGGGCACGCTTATATACATGGTGACCTGCCCCTCCTTTTGTCCAGCCATGGTTTAGGACAAAGAATTGGCGGGGGGGTGTGGGGTGGGGGTGTATCTTGGACTTGAAACATTCTGCAATGGGGTGGGGGCCCATCAGAGCACACTTTGTTTCTCCATCCCTGGTCCTCACGAAGAGCTGCTGAGGATGGAGGACGCTGCAATACAATAAGAAGGGTTAAAAGCCTCCTTAATTGCATTTACCTTAAATTGCTAAGACAGAATCCTTGTGATGTAGCGGTAGCTTTTAAAGTGCAAGTCATTTGGGTAACTTCTACAGCCAGTAGAGAGGTGCATCTGGAGGGCAGGTCCTCCAACCCAAAGGCCAGGTTTGCTTGCTAGATGACTTGTTCTTTGGAAGTATCTGATTCTCTTGGTTGATAGTAGGGATCACCTACACAAGTAATGTTTTAGATTACCAGTGTAAGGTGGGATGAAATCTACTCCTGAATTGGGAAATTATTTAAACTGAAAAAGTCACGATGCCACTGAAAAGGTGGCATTCCTGAAGCAGCAGAGGAAGCAGAAAAATCATTCTGCAGCCAAAGTAAGTCTTATGGTTAGTTGATGGAAAAAAGAAAGAATGATCCCAAAAAATGTGGATTGCTGAAGGACTGTATTTCTGAATACGTGTCTGTGAGCATGTAGAACTGTTATAAAAATACATTATGTTTTGCAGGGGAATGTAGAACGGGTATCAAACTGACAAAATCAGATTAAAGACAATTTGGAGAGAATTATTACAAGATAGTAATGCCATTCTTGCATTTCATTATTTGTATTTTCCGTATGGAAAGGACAAGCAGGTATCTTGGTAGCTGGTGAGGGGTCTGGAACACAAGTCTTATGAGGAGCGGCTGAGGGAACTGGGGTTGTTCAGTCTGGAGAAGAGGAGGCTGAGGGGAGACCTTATCGCTCTCTACAACTACCTGAAAGGGGGTTGCAGAGAGGTGGGTGTTGGTCTCTTCTCCCAAGTGACTAGTGACAGGACTAGAGGAAATGGCCTCAAGTCGCGCCAGGGGAGGTTCAGGCTAGACATTAGGAAAAAGTTCTTTACTGAGAGAGTGGTGAAACACCGGAATAGGCTGCCCAGGGAGGTGGTGGAGTCACCCTCCCTGGAGGTATTCAAGGAGCGTGTGGATGTGGCATTGTGGGATGTAGCTTGATGGACATGGTGCTGTGTGGTGTTGGGTGGGTTGTGGCTTGTTATTGTTGTTGTGTGGCGTGGGTTTTGTGGTTTTTTTTTTTTTTTTGTGGGTTTTTTGGTGTTGTGGGGTTTTTTTTTTTGCTGGTTTTTTTTTTCCTTTCTTTTTTTTTTTTTTTTTTTTTTTTCCCAGGTTGGACTCGATGATCTTACAGGTCTTTTCCAACCGTACTGATTCTGTGATTCTGTGATTCTGTGATTCAGTGTAACGGCTTCTGGTTTTTAACTTAAAGGGGGAAAAGAACACATAGACACTTCCAAGAGACTTACCCTGTAGCAACAATCATTTTGAGGAGAGGCTATGTTTGCTGGATACAATGCAATGTCATATAGAAATGCTTAAATTACTTCTGAGTGAGCTAGCTCAGGAAGTCGGAGCAATGTAATTGCATTAAGTGCTCTACTCAAGCTAATGTTTCCTTCTGCCTGTACCAGGACAGCTTTGATATGTCTGATGGCATTACATTAGGTGTGTCAACTTGCCTAATGCACACAGTAATGCACAATGTCTGAATCACCAGAAGACGAACACAGGTGCCATGAAAAGAAGCAACTTAGTGCTTCTGACACTGCGTTACTAAACTCGCTTTCCTACAGCAGAGAAACATCATGTGTGTGTTTGCGGGTGTTATATAAAATCTATATAATCTATTTCATATAATGTCAGTCATAAGGTAGGGCCTTAAAGCAGGATTAAATCGGAAAGAAAAAGAAACAGAAGTGGGATCATTTGGCCTCCTAAGGCCCTTAAGGGAACGGAAAACGAGTTTAACAATGTGATGATTGTAGCTCCGAGTTGTCTCCTCGGTGTGACACCGTTGCAGGGCTCCCTCCTGCCCGCACAGAGTGCACCTACGAGGCGGGGGATTTGCCTGTGCACCCCGCTGAAGGCAGCCTTGGGTGCGCCTGGCGCCGGCGCCGCTGCGAAATTACAACTCACCGGGATAAAATGGAGAGCAGTGCATTTCTTTAAGGGTAGAGAAGCCCAGAGGATAATGGAGTCATTTAACTGCCTTGCCTGGCTTGATGTATGAAGGTGGATTCAGGAGTAGTTCCCATAACATTTTGCTGGTGGTTTAATCATTACCAAGAGAAAAGCCTAAAGAATGCAGAGAACAGGACACTGCACTTGTGGGGTTTTTTGGGGGGGTGGTGTTTTCTTCTGGTTTTAAGAAATGCATGTCTTTGATGAGATATGGCTGCAGGCTACCGTTTTACATTTTATGTCGGCTACCTTTTGTCAGCAGCTCATTATTGATGCTGTATTCTGTTTTAATTCACACTTCTCTGCTAATCAATTACAGCGTTTATCCATTAATCAGGTATTCTGACAGGGTCAATAACTGCTTTGCAGTTTTGTGGGATGTTGCGCGTTATCAAGCAAGTAGCAACAGTCGGTGGATTAGTTTAGCACGGCGTTGTTTTCGCAGGCTGGTGGACGTTCAAGGGAGTAAACACCTAGTGAGGCTTCTGGCAATTACTCGGGTTTTTTGGATTCCTTGTCAAAAATCTCATCTGTTTGCAAAATTCATCCTCACGGGTGGGTGTGCGAGAGCGCGTGCATGAATGCGTGCGCTCACGCATGTAAGCCTGCATGCACCCGTGTGTGCCAGCCTTCCCCCATCTGTGTGTGTACAAATAGACGTAGGTACCCTATAGTCTAAATATCTACCTTACAAAACGTGCCAGTTCAGCTCTATGGCTTGTAACAGCTATACTGGTGGTAAATCATCACAAGCATTAAAGGGGTTTTTTCATTTTAGCAAGCGGTGTAGATAACAGAGGGGGCAACATTTAATTGGACAGTTACAGTTTTGGTAGTTAAGTTACCATCTATAATGATGGTAACAGGTTTCAATTATCTTTTTTATGACAGATGTACCAACATTTAATTGTTTCTCGTCAAGTGTGGAAAGAAAAGACACTTCTGTAGATTTTTCAATTCTTCTACATGTCACTTAGCTGTCTGCACCATTGTTTGAGCTCCTTTCTCTCATCCTTTTTGCAGCAATGAGTTGTGTCATTCCCTCATGATCAGCACTTTTGTTGTCTTTGTTTTTTGCTGTACCTCAGAAGTCCATCTTTTCTTTCATCTCCTTCCCATTCATGCATGAGGGAACAGTTGTGCTCTGTTGTGGGGATGTTCCGCTGGATTTCAAACAGTAGGGTTTCTTTTTATTCTCTTCTAAGTAGTACAATGGGGCTGAATGTCTGTTGCAGAATGCACACACTAATATGCCAGGTTATTTGGTTTCTAAGAAGTCAATAAAAATGCTACATTTAGGATCAGTACTTGGCTTGCTTTTTTTTGCTGTTTGCCTTTCGGTCTTCAGTTATAAATCTGTTTGTTTGTTTCTGGTTATAAAATATAATCCTCTACATTAAATCCAAGCATGGAATCAACAAACACTTAGGAAAAAATGTTACTGGCGATGGAGTATTTTCACACTAGCAGATTTGGCAGACTCTGTCTTCCCTGATAAGGAAGGGAAAACTGCCGCCAAATCTAATTAATGAGGTCTATAACAGGGAAGGAGAGAGAGGGAGAACGGGGCTGGGGGAGATGCGATCATGAGTTCATCTTGGCAAAACTTTCTCATTTCTTGGAGACTTAGCTAGTCTTTGCATTTAAGGAAAGGTAGCTTTAGTCAATTTGATTTTTAAGGACTTTTTTTTTTTGCTTGTGCACATACTTAGTTTATAAACACTCGTTCAAAAGCCATTTTGATGGCAAAAGGCTAAAGACATAAAAAGCTAGAGATATCTTCAGACACTTTGTTCTCATATTCAGGAACAATCTTCAAAATCCTTCTTAATGAGGTCATAAAAGAAAAAAAATCGAACAAGTGGTACTTGTGTACCTCTCTAGGATGTGTCATCGGGGTCACTTGCCACTAGGTTATCCTATTTAAAAAGGGATTGGGATAGTTCAATCAAGCATTGCATTAAGAGAGAGACTTTGATTAATTCCTTCTCTTCTCTATTGTGTTATAGATAATTTCAGTAAATTTGTGATACTTTCTTCTTAGTCAGTGTTGAGGCTTAACGTTCTCGATGCGTCATGCTGAGTATTAGCATTTATTGGGCCTATTTGGCTCTAGTAAAGAGGAGTGTAGGCTGCAGACAGCCCTCTAATCTTTGACAAGTGAGACCATTCTTTCAACATTACCGTTATCTCAGGTCATAGAGAGAAAGTGTTCTCTTACAGGTTTGCTGCAGGAACAAATATGGCATGTGAAGGAAGGGGAAGAAGAAAAAGTAAGTAGGCGGATGATTTATTGCAGATTTTTTTTTCGGAAAAAATAGAGGTGGCTTTTATGGCGAAAATCACTGTCTTGAATAACTTGTTCGTTTTGTGACACAATGGGAGAGAAGTAAAGAAAGGCAAAGCTGAGCTGTGTTACTGACTTGCTTCATGGCTAGAGACTTGAAATGCAGCAGAACTGCAACTCAGAACCCAGCTGCAATTTCATTACTTTTATACCTTATGAAACCTAACTTTTATTTTAAAAGGTGATTGGTTTTGGTGGGAAATTTCCTTCTTCATTTAATTCTCATTTAATAAAAAAAAAAAACCAAACCTGAAAGGACCTGTTTTGACAATGAAGAAATCCCATTATGTCCTATTTCTCAACTAAACATGCACTTTTTTCCTGTTAAATATAGGTCTTTAGAATTTGCATAATATGTCATTTTTTCATTGCAAAAATGTCTCTCTTTACGTTGTTTGGTGTAATCTCCCTTCTCTTCCCTGGCTCACTTTGAAAACATGTGTGATAGTCGCTCCGGAGACTCAAGGCCCTGTTGGGTATACACATATTTAGGCGCTCTTTAAAAAGTGGATTTTTGACCTGATAGACCGTAACGGCTCCCAGGGAGCCACTATGGTCATTGTGTAAATCCTTCTTAGTTTTCGGTTTACTCACTTGATATACCGTAACGGCTCTTAGGGCCGTTATGGTCTATTGTGGTAATCCAGCTGCTGCACATGCGCATGAAGCTTTTGTGCCTAAAATCCTTGGGAAGTTTTGTTGGGAGCGTAGCAGGCACATCCAGAATTGCTTCCTTTCTGGTGGGGGGGATGAAATGGCTGGAGGAAAAAGTGGTGGCTCTTCTTCCTTTCCCTCTGGCAGCAGCCAAAAACACTGGGGCACCTAAAAGGCTATCAGCCTGCCAAAAAGTATATTAAAAAAAACCCAAACCCACACTACTGTCAGATGCTCAAAATATCATCTGGAAAGACTGGTTTGAATCAAAATGTTCATAAGTGTGAAACAGGCAATTTTTATTTATGCATTTGTCTAATGTATGTCTAAGATGTGTGTCAGGCTTCTGCCCAGTGGGATTTTTGACAACTGAGTTATTGACCCTTGAAAACGGGGAGTTGTAACTGAAAGGCTGATATAGTCGTAACTATAGCAACACTGTCAGTGTTCCTGTAATTATTAACTTTTTTAAAATAAAAAAATTACGAAGCTGTTTCTTTTCTTAAAGAAACCTTTATTGCAAACTGATGGTGCTACCATGGAGATGCAATACATTGAAACAATGCATGTCAGATAGTTACTAAAATAAATAAAGTACTGGGAAATTATGGAAAAAGCATTAAACATGCTTGCCTGTATGAATAAGGCCTATTGGTTCAAACTGTGCATACGAGCCAGTGATGGCAGACAGATGTAGCCATCATTTTGTGCTGCGTAAAGCTGATGGAAGGCTACGTTTTCATGACTTGTACAACTTTTCATGCCATGCTGCCTTGAGAGAGCAATGTTTGTACTGAGGCCGGAGGCAGAGATTCAGACACTTGTTTGAAGTTAATTCTCCAGTGTACGGGGCAGAGTGATTTAACTGTGCAATACGTGTGCCTGCTGTCAGCACGGAGAGTGGCGGTGTCTCCTGTGGATGCAATTTTACATGGGCTTCATGGCAGAGACCACTGCAGGACGCCCAGGACTTGACAACGACAGTAGGCTGCCGGAGCCACACTAGCCTGAGCTACACCCTCCCTCTGCTAAGAGTTGCCAGAGGTTGCAGGTCCTTATCCTGGCATGACGCTAAGCACATGTAAGACATATCTCCCTTGTGCCACTTTGGCCGCTTCCCATGCTTTTCTCCCAGGTCTTGCTCCACGGTGGCCATCAGCCAAGGTGCTACAGATGGGGCACCTCCAGAAAATGCTGCTGTGTTCTGGGGTAACCCTTCACCCCTGTGGGGACACGGCCAAAGCGCTGGCCTTCTTATCTGAGTATGGTTTTCCAGGACTATATGTGTGCTTGTGTTGGGGGGCGACAATCAAGAGGAGAGGGAAAGACTGTCGTACTTCAGCGGGATCTCCTGAGCAGCAGACTGCTCCCAGAGCCCTGTTACAGTTTTCTAAGACTTGACAAGCCACTAAAGCTTTTATTTATTGGTCTTGAGTTTGTTTGCATTTTTTAATCCACCTTCTAACAGGGATAAGAAATGCCCATTATGTATAAAGCATGTGCACCTTAATATTTAACGTGTGCACAGCAAGTATTTAATACTGCCACAAATGGCGGCAAGTCCTCCGTTTTCTTATTCCTTAGAATCCAAACTATTGATAGTACTATATTTAATTGAGTTTTTTAATTGCTTCTGTTAAACAATCAGTTGCTAAGCTTTCCTTAGCCAGGTTTTAGATAATGGCTTTTGTTTTTGCTTAGCCATCTGTCCCTGTATTAATTGTCCTTTTCCCCTAGCATCCACCCATAATTTTGGCAAACTGGTTCCCGAGGTTGGTCTAAATTCCTTTTGCCTCATTTGCTGTTGTTGGACACCGTTACCTTTAGCATTTCACACATTTAATGGATGCAGTTCTGGCTACTGAAGGGAAGTTCAGTCACTCACACTGCATCACAGAGAGCTGAAGTTACTTTATTTTAACGCAACGTTGAGTGCCGGCAAAACAATGTAGAGGCCTAAATTAAAATGATCACTTGTGTGTGGGAAATCAGTGTGTAAGGCAAGTAAAAACATTTTTCTGCTTTCTCTACGAAGTGAGGTGACAGGTCACAGTTAGAGGGTTTCAGAAGAACTTCTTCTGGGGTCCGCATCAAAGTTCCCATTTCATTTCCATTCTGCGTGCTGAACCGCCATTTGTTCTGCGTGGTCTACACAGCTTCTTCCCCAGTCTTTGACTGGAAGGCTCGTGAGTCAGGTCCTGATTCAGGAAGGTGCATAGTCGAATGATATTATTAGAGTGCTCAGACTCTGCACATTGTGCTCAGCTACTTGGCTGAATCAAGATCCCGCTGTCTGCTTTTGGCTTCCTCTTCCTCCTCCCCTGTACTCCCCATCCTTGACTCCCCTTTCCACTGCTTCATCCTCAAAGACTTATGCCAGGCTACCCTTGTTTTCCTGAAGTGATGCAGCTGACTGCCCTGAGTTAATACATTTTCTCTGTCTCTGATGCCGTGTCAACAGATTCCTCAGTCCCTGCTGAAAAGGGATGCTTCCCTTTTCTCCACTGACCTTGTCCTCTTCTTTTTTCTTTTAAATTACATCCTCACCTTACTCTTTTAATCTTGTTTTTTGACCTTGTTTTCTTCTGGCTTTCTCAGTGAATACCTGCCATGGCTCCCTTATTGCATCCCTGGTTGATGGTTTGGTTTCTGTTTCAAAGTCTCACCTCCTGTCCTTCTGTGTCTCTCCCACAGTCCTCCCCAGTCCTCCCTCGTCTCTTCCCGTGGTGGCTCGGTTAGGGTCACGTCCTGGCGCTCACTGCCTCGCCACTTGCACAAAACCTGTTCCTCCCTTTGGTGCCCAGGGGCCATCTCACTGAGCCCCTATGCATTTGTCACCCCTCTCCTGGCAAACTGGGCCACCCTGCCTTGCTGGGTGCTGGCTGTCCAGGATCACCTCTCTTGCTTTGACTCGCCTGTAGACCTGCCTGTTGCATGTCACTGGCTT
This sequence comes from Gavia stellata, assembly GCF_030936135.1. Taxonomy (NCBI): domain Eukaryota; kingdom Metazoa; phylum Chordata; class Aves; order Gaviiformes; family Gaviidae; genus Gavia; species Gavia stellata. The sequence goes on from NC_082594.1 coordinate 59,475,847, forward strand.
CAGATTTCATGTCTGTGCTGCCCAGGTCCAGGGTTTTCCTCACCTCATCCCTCTGCCAGACCTGGCTTCTTGCTGCCTACAATTACCCTTTTATTCTCTTCCTCCTGTAGTTGCTTTTTAATCTTCTTCCTTACTGGCCCTCAGACATGAGCAGTGTTACCAAAGTCCTCCATCTTCCCTACATTCAAAGCCACCCTAACACTCCTTGTGCTAGGTTAAACGTTATTTTGTTGGTGGCTGGTTTCCAAGCAATGGAAAAGGTGTATAGAGTAATAAAAGTGTCTTTTGAATCAAGACATACACACGTCTAGTTGAGTAACAGAGTAATCAACATACTGCAGCTGCCTGAAGCCTTATTTGTCTCTCCAGGCTCTTGTACCTTCACTTCTCCATAATTCAATCCATCCTGGTCTAGAACCTGTCTTCTGTTCGCTTTCTTCATAATAGGCAGCATTTTTGCAGAGGTTAGAAAATAATAAAACAATATTTTAAGACTAGTATATCTAAAATCACATAAAACATAACTACTGGTTATTTATTTTTCAAACTAATATAAGCTCCTGAGGCATGAATAAATGTGCCTACTAATATTTATAATATCCTTTTTGTGGATCAAAATTTACCAACATCCTTGGAATGCTCATGTTAGCAGGCATGATTGTTATCATGGTGGGAAAACAGATTACATTATATCTGCTTAGGACGGGAACAGAGGCAACGTATCTTTAAAAGACCCCAAAACAGAACTGTATTTGTTGAAATGAAAAGCAGGGTTTCAGCCCAGATTGCACCAGGCTTGTTCTTTCTTTGAGCATGCTGAATGCTGGGACTTGTCTTGTAGAGCACCAGGAATGTCCAGCAATGGAACAACATTTCCTCTGAAGAAGTAGTTGTTGCAATATATAGTGAAAAACATTATTTAAACACAGCACTAGCACTGGCAGTGGTGGTAATTACCTTTCAGCTATTCCAAAGCTATACAAAACAGCCTAAATACATATCCATTCAGCTTCAGGTATCTAAGATGGGTGTGGAAGTCTTCCCAGGGACATGCCTCTCTTCACTGTTTCCTCAGGGGATTTGAGTCTGTTTTGCAAAGGGCTCTGCTAAGGCTTTCACAGCCCAACCTGGGCACAGGAACCACGCAGCCTTGGGAGCGGTGTGGAGAACAGCTCGTAGAATCATTTCGATTGGAACAGACCCTTAAGATCATCATGGTAAGGGAATGCCCACCCTTGTCCTGCTGTTCCTCAAAAGGGAAAAAAGAAATTAGTTATCCCCCCCGCTTTTGCAGTGCAGTTTAGTGCCTCTGGCTACCACTGTAAATGGCTATTTTAGCCAAAAAGATGTCTTTCTTCCCACCTGTTAATGTATAGTAGTAGAATATTGATGAAACAGCCCGTAAATTCCCTCCTTGCCCTCCAAAATAATCTGAGCAGGGAGAAGGAAAGGAGGGTATAAGATTGTTCTAAAAATGTTGAGCTCCAAGAGATGAAATGGAGGGAGTGTCACTTGTGTGAAATAGCATGTTGCTTGCTTTATTCTGGCAGGGATTTGGCAAAGATAGGAAGCAGTAACATTAGGGGCAGAGCTGCTTTGGATCACTGAGACACGTCTTCAGTCTACAGCAGCTGTAAATCTGCAGGGTCACACCTATACTTGTAAGATACGCTGGATGCCCACAGCGTGTGGATGCAAGGTGTGTGACGCAAAGACCACAAGCATTGCAAAAGCAAGGCACTGTCATCGGTAACTGATGGTGGAACAACCTTCAGTCTAGTGTACGTAGGGTCCTGGGGAGACCTCATATTTCACTGGAGAATTCCCACCCGAATGCCGTTGCTGGAGATGCAGGAAAAGGCACTTTATTCCAGGAAAGTATGAGTAATATTTGAGACTAAAAGTTGTGGGAAAAAAGTTTTATTTTTTCTTGGATTTATGGAAAATAATTCTTTTTGCCACATTGGGTCTTCTTATACACATACATGTTACATATATGCACATTTACATATGCACATTTATATGTAAATAAATAAATAGTATATGTAGATATATATGCAGGCATATAAATATGTAAACATAGGCATATAAATATGTAAACATGCACAAATAGAAAAAAAAGTTCACCTCTGACTATCGTGGTTGCAAGCCAAAAGAAAACCTTACCTTTAAGAATGGGGATATTGTACTGTCTGTCCAGTGTCTCACATTTTGTTCTTGCTTGCACCCAGAGCTAGTGAGGTTATTATTTTGCATTTTCTCCTTTAAACTCAAATGACTCAAAAAAGGAGGAAAGACTTTGCCTGCTGGATGTATTCTGGAGAAGAAACTGGATACGCCACAATTTTTTCCCAGCGCATCTGATGATAGTCTCTGACAACAAATCTTGCCATTACTGAGACACTAACACAACTAAACTGTTACTCAGGAAGATAAAAATTGAAACATCCATTACATTCTTCCTATCAGCAAGGAAACAGATTGTGATGAACAAGGGGCCATGTGAGACTAAAACTGATGCTTCAAACCATCCAAATGCCATATATATAATCTCAACTTTGAGAGAGGTACTTTGTTTCTTAATATTAGTACAGATTACTGACATGCTCTGCAGAATTAATTCTGTTATTTCACCTTTGTACTGAAGTATATCTAAAATGATACCCAAACAAAAAAAGTAAGCAGATACAGTAATGGAATATTTTTTCTCTTTATCCAGTACAGGGTAAAAGACATATGTCATCTAATTATCTCATTTCCTTATGTCTGAACCTGTATTCATGACAGAGATTGATAAAGAAGACTTTTAAAGGAAAACTAAGTGATGCCTTTACGTATTTTCACAGGGAGTTTTTCTCCACAAGGTTATATATCAGTGAGTTCGAAGAGTCTGTATGTTGTTCAGTTTTTATACAGATGTGGAGTGCTATTACACTTACTTAGAGAAACACAGCTGCTCATTTAAATGTCATAAAAACTGATATATGGAAGTAGACCTACTCCTATTTCTCCTTATAGATTTTATTTCCATGTAATCCAGGACTTTTGCTTATCTATTATATATCATTGTTACAAACTAAAAGCCATTTTCTTTATTTGTGCAGGTTGCAAGGGAGGCAGTGTATTTTTCTTCCTCACTTATTTTTAAATAAATATTGAACACCCTGTGTCAAGATTTTAGAGAAAAAACGTCCTGACTCTTAATCTGGGGGAGTCTGGAAGAGTTTCTTCTCCACAGCGCTCCCGAGCAAGCTGTGTGCCCGGCGACCCCTTCTCCTGCCTTTTCTCTTCCCTTCCCTCTAAGCCATGTCCAGCTCTTCCCTCCCCACCAGGCAGCCATCGGGGACAGGACTGTTTTCTAAAATTCGTTTTTAAGGTAGGGGGACCGAAGATGTTGATGTGTGTTGTGATGCAGTGAGGTAGGAAATCCACGTTTAACGAAATTGAGGTATTTGGGGAAAAGGGACGTCCTGTGAAACAAGACCATCAGGGAGGAGACCAACTTGACTCTTGAGCTTTACCTAAGTTTCAGTTGGCTTTTTTATGTGTTCACTGGCCACAGTAAATATATGCTGTAGCAACCGTAATGGCACAAGTAATCTCACCTGGGAAATACAGATAAGAAACTCCCACAGAGCATGTAATAAGAGCGCTTGCACTCGCACTTGCACAGAGCAAGGCCTGTCAGGTGCTCTCAGTGCCCCAGGAGGGGCTGCTAGCTGATAATTCGACTTTTTTTGTGACAATAAAATCATATTGTTTTGCAGAGAAGTTGATTTTCACCCCATCTCTCCTCCAGTCTTGATGATGATGATTTTTTTAACTGTGGTCTGTGTAAGGTGCCCATGTCGGTGACTGACTGACCATCAAATGGGATGGGACTTACTACCTGGGGGATCGGCAGCGGGGAGGTGGGAGTCATGGTTTTATGATGGGTTTCTGAGTCTCCCAGGATGTGGCAAAGCCGATCTGAAGAGTTCTGTGAAAATGTTTAGAGATAATTAAATGTTTGAAAGCAGCTTAGGAATGGGTTTTTCTATATCAGGGTTCTGCATTCAGTATTAAAGTATGTCCCTGAGCCCGTTTTTGCTCCATCACGTTCGTATTATCTGCCCTGGTAGATCCAGCACCTTCATGGTCTTTGAGCTTGCCTACACAGGAAAGTTCATCCTTGGTAAGACGGGCTGTGATGATATGACCAATGTGTCCCTCCAAATTAGTTCCCCACTGTGGACACCCCAGGATGAGGTTCATCTCCTCCAAGCGTGCTCACCTCCTCAAGGCGCTTAATGAACCACCTGAGTCAGAAGGAGGGTTATGGCTGAATTACCCCTTGGAGGGTGCAGCCGGGACCCACGCCCTGAATATCCACCCACAGGGGCAGCAGGACCCGACCCACCAGCTCAGTAGGCTGAGGGGTTTCTCCTTTTCAAAGTAGGGCCATGCAAAGGCTTATCACTTGCTAAGGGGAACTCGGCGGCGAGAGGGGTGCTGAGCCTGAAGAGGTTGGTGGGCGCTAAAATTGCCATTTTTAGTTTACTGACCGTAGCAAGGAGACCATTTGGGAGGGCTGCTGCTGAGTTAGGGATTGGCATGCCTGTTCCCATGTAATAAAAATATCCTTCAGCTGCCTATGTGGAAGATGAAAATGAATTGACAACTGTCACCTTTTTATCATTAGTTTCACAATATTTGGTATTTCCTTTAAGCCCGACTTCCTAAAATCTCACCTTCAATTTTTTTTTTTACTTTTAAAGAAAATCTCTGTCTTTGACTGTTGCAAGAAAAAGCTTGAAAATACGAGGCCAGGGACACAAGAACCAGAAAATAATAATTTATCGTGCACTTTAAAATTGTTGCCATTTTTAATGCATCACGTTGTATATAATTTTTTGAATTCTTGGTGTTGTTAGCAAACAAAAAATTAATCTCTTTTTTCAAGAGATGTATGGAATAATGGACAGATGCAGGATAAATACTGAAGAAAATGTAGGTGTTTCATCGTCATCTGTACAAAAGCAGTAATAATGTTAATTCTATTAACATACTGAAAAAGGCAGAAGAAAAAGGAAATTTTATTATTGGATAATAAAGCTTCACCAGGTGTTTATTTACTGGAGATCAAGAAAGTTCTGCAGTCTCCATAAGGTTGTTTAATCCCAACACTGCTACTAGTTTTGTACGTTTTAACTTCAGATAATTGAACAGGGACGTAGTTAAAGGCATGAAAATATAGAAGTCAGAAATTTGGGGCATTCCCTGCTATCTTTTGAAATTAATAAAATAATAAGATCTGGTTTTCAGCTGATATAATTCTCAAAGGAAATAGGGCTGGGCTTATTATTGTTACTACCACAACCATCACAGAAAGATTCCTACATTTTGCTAACATTGAGTAGTGATAGCGGCATAGAAAATTCATTTGATCTTACATAATGTTTTCATGGTTAATAAGATTTACATATGTCATTTTTGTATGATTAAAAGTCCTGGAATTTCATTGCAGTAGGCATTAACTCCAGTGATTGAAGTTAAGGGAGATTTTTTTTTATAGCTAATCAAGAGTTTAACTGCCTCTGGGGCATTTTAAGAAAACGTTATACTGTACTTAACGAACATTATACTACAAATAAGAGTGATATTCCTGTAATTAAAACAGTCTGGATATTGCTTAATGAATGTTTTTCTTATCTTAATGTATAGGCAGTAAGGATTCATGTAGTTGCCTTTATTAACTTGTGGAGTTAGTTAAAAAGCTGGTTAAAACAGTAAGTCCATATCAGGTCAATATAAAATGCTTATGTAGGGATTTCATTGCTCTTATAAATCTGACTAGTTAAAAAATAAACACAGATGCTTGTTTGTGCCATCCTGAGCCATACTGCAGGGTAGTATTTCTGCCTGTAGACATTTCTAAAGTTAAGTGTTGCCTGGAGCACTGCAGGGTTTGCAAGCATTCTTCTTTATCGTCCGTTTAGGAAATATTTTAAAATTTCCACCAGACTGGTATTTAAAAGCAGAGAATGGTTGGTTTTCAGTTAGTGTAGCTACACTTTCTGTTGAACTAATAGCATTGTGCATTTGTTCTTTTTTCTGTCATATTGCATCAGCTTTGATGTAATTACAACATTTTTTTTTTTTATGTAATTGCAGTGCATTTTAGTTTCATAGTTCTGTTCTTTGGCGGTTTCATATTTACTAATTGCTTGCTAAATTGCTCTTCACCACTCAATTATTTGGCACAGAAACCATTCGGTAAGTTCGGTTAATACAAAATAATTCTTCTGCATAATAATTCTTCTACTTAATAATTCTTCTACAAAATAATGCTTAGCTAAACATAAATCATATTTTTGCTTTTAATCGTATTCTGAAAATATCATGCAGGGGTTTTTTTCCCCAGTTGAGATTGAGCATCTTTATATTGTTTAAAAGGCATTCACCAGCTGGATTGCATCTGCATGCATCTAAGTCTCAGTTTTGCACAAGTCTCTGTGCCAAAACCTGAAAATAGCAGGTTGGGCCACGTATAGCCTAAAAACACATGGCAATGGAACAGTTTCATAATCCAAAATTAATCCCCAGTCCTGCAGGCACTTAAGCACATGGTCAATTTTAAGTGTTTGAGTAGTCCTTTTGATTTCTCTGGGCTAAGCACATGCTTGAGTGAGCTTACAGGAGCAATCTCAAAGTGCAGAGAAAACTGCAATATTGGGTTTTTTTCTTCCGAAGTAGTAAAAATGTCTGTGCTTTATGTAGTAGCATAATTTACATACATTTCTGAGTACAGGAATTGTCAAGCTCTTTGTGCTTTGGCTAAGTGTAGACCGCCGTAAATTGCAAATCAAGATAAAATATGGCCTATTTGGTGAAAAATTCTCAGAAGTATGAAGGGAACCTCAGTTTGTAAAATATCCCCACCACAACCAAAATTACAAAGAAGACAATTTGTCTTAAAAAATCAGAAATTCTGAAAGATCCAAAGTGGGTGACAAATTTCTTCTTTCTTAAGACTTCTGCAGCACCAGTATATTGACACTCAATTCATTTCTTTCTGCTAAATATTCTCAGGCACATCTTCAGTGTAATTTTATTTTAATTCAGATGTAAATCAGAACTAATTTTAAGGGCTGTACCGTTTTCCTTTTCTCTCACGTTGTGCAGATGTGGATATCTGCATGGCTCTGTGTTACAGCAAGGTCCTTTAACAGGCAGGAATGGCACTTTATTGATTCTGATTTTATCAAGTGCCTCTTCCTTATTTTACATATAACTCGTTAGCAGCCCGCTCCTCAACTGCTCAGGAGGCTTTGGCTCTTTGGGACTCGGACTGTAATCACAGTAATTAGCGCTGAATTTTCGAATCCTGGTCTTGATCTTGACCTTGCAGCATTTAGATGACGCGCACACAGCTGGACTGGTGGTGGGAGCTGCAAGAGCTCAGTGGTGGGGATGCTCCCTGTATCCTGGTGTGGGCACTGGCGCGGAGGGAGGAGAGGGGAGCGGGGAAGAAAAGAGGGGGAAAGCATGATCAGTGAAAAAAGAAATTATGTCCAAATATTGTTATCAGTTTTTGTGTATGTGTACGTAGCGACGTGGGTGGGTGCAGAGTCGGTGTATGTGAAAACATTGGGGCAGAATTAGTAGGAAGGGAAGTGCTCGATGGTGAGCCAGAGGAGAGAAGTGGAAGAGGCAAGAGTAGTTTTGCAGTGACATAAAGAATCTCCTCAAAGTTCAGCTTTTCTGCAGAGGCCACCAACATGGGTCTGACTCTATAAAAGTGCACTCATTACAGTTTTGAGGGGTTTGTATATTCACTTCCTAAGACAGAATTTGGCATGGGATGCTCCAGGATAGCTTGTTGGTGGTATGTGCCTTATTCTCCTCCTGAACTGGAAGATGCTTGACCGCAGAAGCCATGGTTTTTCCTTTGTGTTGCACAGCCCTGAGCACCCTTGGTGCATGTTTTGTACACAGCAGTGATAAACCAAAACAAAACATACATCAATACCACACAACCAAAGTAATCTCTTCGTACTTCTCAGTGCATATCTTAAAAAAGGCTAATTTTATGTGTAGTCCTTTCTAAACCTCTCGATATGGTATTGAATCTTCATCTTTATTGTGATATGTTTTTGTTATTTAAAATGAGTTGTAATTTTCTGTCACATCTGCTAGTTGCAATTCTGTAAAAAAATATGTAATGCAAGAGCTTCTGTTTGGAAAACTTATAACTAAAGAAAATTTTACAGTGTTGTAGATTTAAAAAATGCGATGTAGAAACAACATTAGTTAAATACATGAAAGTGCTCAAAATTTACTTACAGAAATTAAAACTTCAAAACTGTTTATATTTAGTGTTTATGTTTATTTATATGTCTTTATATTTAGGAAAACAGGGAAATTAATTGTTATCTTAACTACACCTTCCTTTGGTTAACGTGCAAAGCGAATGTGTCACAGACAAACAATGCTTTTCCATTGTCCTGCCGTGATGTGGCTTTGATTGAGCAGCAGAGAGCATCCCAAGGAGCCAGAAACTTTGCTAATGGTAAAAGCAAAGCAAGGCGCAGCTCAGCTCGGGAATACTTTATGGGCATGACAAGTTATTCAGAGTTATCCACGCCGTAAGGAAGAGAGTGAACCGTCGACTGTATGTCACGTATGGTAAAGCTCCCCAAGACAGGACACCAATTAACCTTGGATGATAGCAAACACACACACACAGGCTGCCTGAGAGAAGCAGCCTGTTGCCATTAGTAGGAAGCAGCAGCCCTTGTCACCCTGAGCCATTATTTAAATCTTTTTAAAAATTCCCTTATTAAGTCAAAGAACCGTAGCACGCTCCTCTTCCTCACAAACAGACTATTTTTGCTGCTGTGAAAATAGGAGACATTAGTAATATGAGAAGCCAGCGGTCCTTTTATTTTTATCCTCACTGTCTAATTTGGCCATTTTGAACTGAGAAGAAAAAAAACCCCTGATCTTCAGTCAAAGCAATTCAAGGCATGGTGGAGCTCGGAGTGAACCAAAACAACAGGGTCAAATGTAGTTGAAAGAACATGGTGGGGTAAATAAAAGATCTTTTTTTTTTTTTACGTTTAGTGCTAGTGGGAGGAGAAAGTTTGGTTAACTATTTAACCTATGATAGCCTTTTATCATTTTATGGCTTAGGGCTCTGTGATTTTAAGCCTTTGTCAGTAAGTTCCTGGTTTGCATTCGATCTTTCCCTTAGAAAGGCTCTGGTGTCCAGTTATATGACTTGCATGGATTCACTGGAGATAGGAAAAAATGATAAATAGCAGCCGAAGGTACATATTTTTCCTAAAGTGACTTGCCGGCAACTTTGGATTCGGTACTCAGTTTCCATTTAAACCCTAGACTGCTTTCTTCCGCTCACACTTCTCTGCGTCATGATTTTTTTTATCAGCGGGGCCCTCCTTCCCCATTTGGTTCGCCCCTCTGGTTTTTGGCTATAATGCGATGCGTCCCATCAGTTGGAGCAAGCGCTTGCTAGAGGTCACTTGGAAGCCCCCTTTTCATTTCTCCCGGCTACAGTTTTTCCAGCAGGCAGCTGCTCTCGGGGGAGCGGCCCCGTCCAATCTGTCCCTTTTGATATCCAAAGCTGGGTCTTACGGGGGTTAAATTTCTTAATTCGCTGAGTTTTTGTGAGCGCTTCTTCAGCCCACCGCGCTCGCTCGGTGCCCGCGGCTGGGTGCGTGCAGACCGCCTGTCTCCCTAGGGATGCTGTGGAAGCGTTAGGGTTTATTCTTTCACCTTCTCCAAACTTGAGGGACAGGGGCCGATTGTATACCTGTGTATCTCCCGTCACCTTCGGGGGAATTAATCTCCGTGTTACATCGGTGCGCGATCGTACCGGCCTTACTGGGGGAGTTTAAAATCAGACGAAGCCTCTTCCAGGGCGCTTTGCCGGGGAAGGAAAGCTCTTGACAAGAGACCTCCGAGCAGGAGAGCTGGTGGCTTCTGCCTGCCCTGGCGAGGGGTTTGGTCTGGGGGGGTTCTTAATTAGTTTTTGGAGGGCCAGGGAAATGACCGTAGTTCGTCTGGAACAAAGGAAGAAATCAAAATGTAAAGCTGAGTGTTTGATATGTTGATAACCCCCCAGTTTTAATTTTCGCATAATTGGATCAGGGTTAGTGGCAGTTAAAGTGCCTTCCCAAAGTTCTGGCTTTGTTCAAAAGTAAATATCATAGCTCTTCTCTTTTAACCTAAGTCGTCGTCTTTTTTTCCCCCAAAGAAGAACTGCTCAGTTTACCTCGGATTTATTGCCACTAGGAAAGCGCTAAGATTTCGGGGACCCGTATTCTGATGGTAAAGCTTGTGACATGAGCTTTTGTTTTCCATGCGAGGAAACGTTAGCATTTTTTCACATGTTAACTTTTTAACAATTGCGGGGAATTTCTTTTCCTTGAAAACTGCCTGCTTTTCTTTTTCCTCCCCTTTTCTCTCTTCTTGATATTTTTATTTCCCTTTTATATGGAGACTTGTAGATTTTGTCACTTCAAACGTTAGCTGTTCCTCCTCTTTTCTTTCGCTTTACAATACACACTAGGAGATTTTTTTTTTTTTTTGCATATTCCTCCCCTTTCTCTGTGAGATATTGTAGTTGACCAAATTTAAAACACTACAGTATTTAGCATCCCCGCAGTGCCATTTTAAGTATTTGGACCTGGAAAATGCCCCAAGCAATAACTACCTGAATTGCTTTTAATTACACAATATAGCTGCATCATTTTACTTCAGATTCTTTTTGATTGATGCTGTAAGGCAATTGTAACCATGGATGATGGGATTAAGTGCCTCTTGAAGTGACTTTAGCTTCTTGTGGGAACAAAGGGAAAGAAGAGAACACTTAGTCCCTTTTTGAGTGAACAGCCTTTTTTCACTTGCTATATAAAGAAATACAATTAACAAACATTATCCCCAGAGGTGAATTGAAACGTACATGCGGACAATAACCGCTCTTGACTGCAATTAGACATATATGATCTGAGGTATTTTGGCCATTCATTAGTGCTAATTGTTTGAGAAACAAGCCCACAGAACAAACGATTAAAATGTTAGTGCCATAACCAGGATTATTAGCATGTGTGATAAAATGCATGCGCCGCAGCTGTACCAATAAAACTCTCCGGCGAGTCGCTTTGATTCGACAAATACTCAGCTCGGCTGCGAGCCCTTCGTATTTGCACGGGGCCTGCTGATGTTTATAACAAACAACTTATATCTTCTTTTCTTAATTAGAAAGAATTACTATGCAAATTGCGGGGCTTTGTAATCTCGTAGAAGTTTCCTTTGTCTTTGGTGGATTATTTGCGTGCGGTTGTGAGCTACTCCCTAGTAAATTCGACATAGGAAAACCATTATATTTACTCTGGGGGTTTTTTTGCAGGGATCAAAGAAATAATTTCTAGGAGATTTTGCTGTATTAGCTGCGTCGTGTTCAGTGGGGTCTTAGGTTACTTCTGTCCTTCTGCCACAGCACCACAGATACCCAGGATTGTGGCTGGGATGCAGTTACGTGCATACAGGTCAGAAATACACGTTGTGGAAATTACCCAGCTTTTTTAATGGTTTTAGTCAAACGCCTAAAAATGCCCTTCGGAAACACTTTGCCAACACTGTGCCACAGATGGCAGAAGGAGAGGTTTGGCCTGTCGAGCGATGGCTATTTTTCCATGCGTTAGGCAGATCACAGCGTGCCATCTTTTCCAGGGATGATTTGATCTAGCAAATAAACAGGGAACAGAGGCACAGGTTAAAGTGCTGCTCCTGAAAATCACTTGTGGGAGTACTTTACTTTGTGAGCTATATGTTGTTGGCTCCGATGAGACTGCACAGGTGTGTGCAGTTAAGTATATGTGTGAGTATGAGCAACGCTGGAATGTGAAAATGCAGTTTACAGCAGAGAAATGTGTATAATTTGGGGTAATTTCACTGGCTGCAGTCATACTGTATGGCTGCCATTGCAAAGTGCAATGTCTCTTAACAATCAAAAAGGTTTTGTTTTCTCCTTCCTGAGGATGAACTATTTGCTCTTGGATGAGACGCTTCTCAGAGGATCTCCAGTAACTTTAACTCACCAGCTACTTTTACATATTTGATGGAAGAATGTAGTATTATGTTTGCTGAAGAAATTTAGTTTCATTTCCAAGACCCAAGAGCATTCAGCGTGCTGCTAGGTGCTGTGAATGAAAATATGCTGCTGTAAAACAATTTAATGAGCATTACCCAATAGCCTAGTCCTTGTTTTAACTTACAGTGCTTAGAGGAAGAAACATTGTCTTAGCAAATTCACTTGGCTTATGTCCATGTGTTTAGTTTAAAGCATAGTCAAGCTTAGCTTGAATCATTAAAATACTGGCAGTCAGGAAACATATGTAAGATTTTCTTCCTCTTTATGGCATGGAGTTAACAATATAATTGAGATTGCAGTGCTGTGTGGGTTTTTTTGTCCTAAAAAAGTAACTGCTGGGGATGTTTTTATTCTATCAAAATAACAGAAGTCGAGATAATCAGGATAGTGTTTCCTACCAGAGTAGCTGACTGCTCATATGCATAGCACCCTGAGCCTTGCCACTGTTTTAAAAAGGTTTATAGGCAAATGGATTTCTTAATAAATCCACTTCTTCCTCTACATTTCATTTTATTGTAGAACATAAAATATGACTATGCAAGGAAAATGCACAGTGAGAACAGAAGATCATTTTTTCAGAATGTATGTCAAAATAATAGCATATGAAAACATCTATTGTGTCACACCTAAGCATACTTGTTGAAAACTTGGATTTTACATGCACATTTCTAGAGCTTTTTGAAAGGAGAAGGATGCTGTGTTGGTCCACTAACACCAGTTCCTCCTGTACATTTTTTTTCCTGGCCACACCTCTTGAAAAAATTATTATTTCTTCAACTTGCTAAAATGTTCCATAAGACTAATCATTTGACAATTTTACAGTACATTTTTATAATAATCTGTGTCCTGAGAAATCTGTGGTTTGGGTCCATGTGGCTACAAAGTTGGTTAGCTGAAGAGGAGATAGGAATAGTCACCAGATGATAGTATTTCAAACATCAAGGCTAATTAGCTGATGGTATTTTAATGGATTAAATCTATTTCTTCTTCAGAGTCAGCTGGTTTGCTGGGGAAGCCATAGTGCTCCCCCATCTAAAGGGAAGCCATAGTGCTCCCCCATCTAAATGAAAGTTCATAGACCTCGTTGGTGACACCTCACTAAATCTGGTCTGCAGGTAATGATGGTTTTACCTACATGATACTATGTGCTGTTGTGCGTGGTGTGCAAAGCAGAGCTGCTTTCGTGGGGTTTGCAGTAGTGAGAAGGAAACTGACTGGTCAAACAGCCCTTGGTTTGACAACAGCCCTTGGTTTGACGACAGCCCGGAAGAAGTCCTGGGAAATATGTGTGACAGGAGATATGTCTCATCTCAGCATGCTCTGAGATTATGGTGTTAGCCACGTCTATCAGGTTTCTGGCGGGTTGGAGGGTTGGTGAGAGGCGGTCATTAAGGGTGCTTCAGGGGCTGCTGGGCTCTGGGCTGGAGTTAACTATTGATGGGCTGAGCTCTTTGACTTCTTTGTGCCTTTGGGAACTACAGGGTTGAAGCCATCAGAGAAAGAGAATAGAAGCTAATCACTTTTGTCCCCTCATATATGTTTAGTGAAGGACTACAGACTTCTTTACTGACCTCTGTGTCACACTGAAAAAAGACCCTCCTCTTTCCATTGGGGATAAACCAGACTTCCACCTCCTCGCTCTCCCAAAGTGTACTGCTGCAAGAAAATGGGATTAAGTGGATTTAACTAGCAGCCACTTGAGTTGCCACAAATTGTGTTACCATCCCCACTTCAACATGAAGCAGGGGACATGAAGTGGTTTGTGGGAGACGGGCAAAGAGGGTACTTAAGAGAGACTCGGTGGATCTCACTTGCATGTCTCCAGGTATTGTCAGGACCTCCACCACCTAAGTCTTGAAGCTGTTGCAGTTAGAGATGAAGAAGATGTATTAACAAGGGTAGAACTGGCTCTTGTATTAAAATACTGAATTATTTCTGCTTAACAGCAAAGCTGCCCTGTTGCTTAGGCTGAATTAAGCATTACCAGGCATATTACAAAGAAGAGATTGGCGGCAGGTTTTTGTGGACTCGTAAAGTGGGTCCACCCAGGACATGCAGAGACCCAGCAGAGCAGATGGTGGAATAGTTGTCCTTTTCAACTTAGTTTACTGAGAAAATGTGATAAAAGCTTTCTTCATATTTTTAACCCAAGACCTGTATTCAGCTTTTAGGGTGCTTACTTTAGGGAAAGAGAGGGTTCTTCGACAGGGTTAGCTTAGAAAGGCAAGTATCGCAGTCGTCTGTTAGCGGCACATCATGTTGGCTCTGATTTAGATTGACTGAACTCATTTCCAAGCGTTTGAGGGGGTTAGTCATGTTCACTTTGAAGAAAACCCATGTGTGCATGTAGCCGTGTGTCATCCAAATGTAGCCACTTGAGAAGCATTATTAAGAGGGGCATAGGAAAATGCATGGGTCCCTGACATGGTGCGATAATGACATGTTCAGCATGGTGCTAGAAAAGCTTTGCATTATTCAAAGTGCTGAATAATATACATGATAATGCATAATGGTGTTATATGGTAGGATTATTTTGTGGCATAAGTGACTTGTGCTCTGAGCATGAAGGCAAATTGTATCATTTTGTCCTCATTTTTGATGTAGCAGAATAGGCCTGGGGACACAGCATGAAATGCTGAGGAACAGGAGCAGGCATGGGGTTTTTTTTGGAAGACCATGAAACCCAGTGGCACCCTCTGCAATTTATTTCTCTGTGCTTGTGATTATGGAGCGAAGCAAGCTCCCTACCGCACTTGAGGGCAGCCTCCTCCAGCAGCTCCACTGCCTCCAAGTGCATCCACTCGGCTCGTGCCTGGGGTGGGTTAGCTGGTCCCTCACCAGGAATACCGGCACGGGGTGGAGACTGCCACAAACCTGACACCTACGGGCCATACGGATGACACCCACTCAAGCCATGTGGCACCACAGGCTCACAGCTGCACTGAACTGTGGTGCACAAAGCATTTATAAATTTTAACAGGCACTGCAGCCAACAACTTGCTGATGATGCTGGTGGGTTTATGAGCTCTGTTGATGGAAGTCTGTGCTCTGGATCTGAAGGTCTGAAGGCTTCTGAGAGGACATGTTGGGATTAGTGAGGCTCCACATTACATGGGGTTTTCATTCCTGTTTTCCTTGTTTCCCCCTCCATCCATTTTGCTTATTTAAAATTTGCATGCAAATACATTTGTTGAGACAATGCTACGGTTGTAAAATCAATGTCGCAAAACCATGTTTGTTTTAACCAACACCCCTGCTTTATTCACAGCATGCTACCCAGCTCCTGGAGCAAACGTGGCTGTTTGTTAGCAGCTTCCTCCCTAAAGCAGTCCTGATCTGTTGGCAGCACAGCCTCCAGCCTATGGAGGAGTCCTATGACAGGGTAAAAACCAACCACCACCCTTCTGCATTTAATACTTACCATGGTGCACAGAACGGGCAGTGTAATTAAGTCTGCACGGATAACCTCAGCCTTGGCAGTTCTTCAGTTCTGAGTGTTTAAGTTTGCAACTTCTGTTGAACATAGAGGTTTTGGAGTTTTATACTGTAATTAACTGTAATACTGATATCTCCCCACCTTGGCTCTTCCTAAGGGAAAAAAAAAGTATAAATAACCCCAAACCAGCCACTGTCTAGGTAGGAATGTTTCCTTTTTAAAATATAGTCAAGTATTCGTTACAGCAGTGTAGCCAAGAGTCTAATTTCAACAATATCCTTTACAGGGTGGATTCTCCTCTGCCAGCTGGTGTTCCTAAGCTTAGTTATCGCTTTGCATCATCTCACAAGTACGTTCCCAGGCGAGCTGTGCTCTATGTACCTGCGGATGATGAAAAGAAGATACGAAAAATCCCGTCACTAAATGTAGATTGTGCAGTGCTGGACTGTGAAGATGGCGTGGCTCTGAACAGAAAGGTAATTAAAAATTATCTGTGTGATACAATCAGCACTGAAGAGAACGTGTGGAAAAACATTGCCTTTGCCTCGGAGAAGTGACAACAAGAGAGACAAAGATAAATCTTAAGATATACAAAGTAAGGTAACAGTGATAGGCTTTGTGAAGGGGTTGGGAAAGTCTGCTTATCCAGAACTGAAAGAGAACCTGTGTGAGTAAGTGGGAAGGGGGTTTTGAAGGAATACAGAGCTGGGTGTAAGCTCTCATCACAGAAGAGTGGGAGATATTGTTGTTACCACTGCATATTTCTTAGGGAAGAGTAAGAAATGGTCTGTGAGAAGAGAAGCAGGAAAGGAAGTTAGTTCAGAATCACCAGGTGGGGGTTTGTTGTTGAAACAAAAGCATCTTCAGATTGTGAGTGAAAGAGCACGTGGGTTTGGGTTCAAGCCTTGGGGTGTTTAGAAAGATCTACTTACTCAGCTTTTTGGATGAAGTGCTGTTAGGGGTGTTTCTGAAGGAAGGAGAAGTTACAACCTGAGTACACCAGGGTTTGGAGGGCAGTTTAGACTGAAAGAGCTGCAAGAAAGCAGGCATGGAGAACAGCATGGAAGGGAGGTGTAGATGTGTTAGGTACCAGTGCCAAGTTTTTGTTGACATTGAATTGTGAAAGCAGAGAGAATGATCTAACATACGTTCAGTTTTGCTTGCAAGCAAATTTTTTAAATATCTGAAAATAACCATTTTAAAATGTTTAACATCTTAAGCAATGTATATGAGAAACTGGTGTAAAAGTTTCCTAGTGAAAGGTATTTCTGAACAGGAACATAAGTTTGCCATCACATCATTTTCATATTTGTAAGTTCTCTGGTCCCTTTTACAGTGCTTCAAACTACAGCAAACACTGTTTAGGTTTCAAGTATGAATGTGTTGTCCAGGAAGTTATGAAAACAGGCTTGCAAATTTTCCTCTGTCATCTCAAAAACGTGGATGAAATTTTATTCTTTTCTCTTTCTTGGGAGTTAATGCTTTCCTGAAGGACTCCCTTTGATAGTGATCTCTTTAACCTTCAGCTCTTTACAGGTATGTTGGAAAGAATAAAGTTTACAGAGTTTGCGTATATCTATTTTAGTTCTGGAAAGTGAAAATAGCATTGCTGAATGTTCATCTGTACTGCTGAAGACAGTTGGAAAACATTTTCCAGTTGCTAAAATTCTGTGTGGAAGACTAAGATTATATCTACTTTGACCGTGAATTAGTATTGTTTAGGTCATACTTGGGAGGCTGCTGCTGTAAGATGACACAAGATACAATTGTATATTAAACTGTAGTATTTTTAGTTACAGCTTAATTATACCAAACAAATCATTTATAGCAGAAGCATCTATTTGTAATAAAGGATGACAGCAAAACAAAATTTTATGATCAAGGTGACCAAGTTGATAGTAGTAATTTCTAAAGCGTGATAAAATTCTAGCTCTGTTGAAATGAAGGGGAATTACGCCACTGGGTATAAGATTTCAAAGAAATTAGGGGGAAAAACTGTAATAGGAACTTGAGATGACGGATGAACCCATGACTGAGCTTAAATGCAAAAAGGAAGCAGACAGGAGGTAGAAGTGGGGACAGGCAACCAAGAAGTAACACAGAAGTGTTGTCTGGGCACGTAGAGACAGAATGAGGAAGGCCAAGTCTCGGCTGTAATCAAAACTGGTGAGGGATGAGCAGGACAAGAATAGCTACTACGAGTGCATCAGCAGCAAAAATGAGAAGGAAGACCAGAGCAAGTGTGGACCCACTGCTCCATGAAGCCTCAGGCTTTACTGTCAGAGTCTGTTCTCAGGCCTCCTAGGTTGTCTCCTGGAAGCAAAACTTGGGGGAGGGAGGTAGTAGCCACAGCAGGGCAGGATGGAATTAGGGTCTATTTAAATAAGCTGGTCCATGGGACCAGACAGGACACTTCGGAGGCCGCTGAGGGAGCTGACTAGTGTCATCCTGAAGCTGCTGTCTGTCGTCAGGGAAAGATCATTGTGGCTGGGAGACATTCCTGATGCCTGGAGAAAGGTGAATGTCACAGCTGTCATCAGAAAGGGGAAGAGTGAGGAACTGCGGGCCCATCAACCTCACGCTAGTCTCCAGGAAAGTGATGGTGCTGGGTTTCATGGAAGGTGTTTCAAGGACCGAAGGACCTAGCCAGAATGGACTGATCAGGAGCAAATCACACTTGACATACCCGATCACTTTCTCTGAACAAATTACTGTCCTTGAATATCAGTGCTGAATAGATATTGTCTACCTTGACTTTGGCAAGATTTTTGACGTGGTGTCTTGTAGTATCCTGGTCATCAGCCCGAGAAAAAATTGACTGGATGGATAGACTATAGGGCAGGGGGCAATTTGGCAGGAATTGGGAGGTCCATGCTGAGTGCTATTTTGCGCTGGGGCCAATACTGTTTAACTTCTTCACTAGCAACCTGATTGATGGGATGGAGTGCACTCTCACCAGCTTCATGATGAAATCAAACTGGGGTCCAGCTGATATGCTGGGGGGCACAGCTGCTCTTCTGATGGGGCTTTACAGTTGAACAACCTGACAGAAAGGTAATGTAGTCCAGCAACAGTAAAAGCAAACTTCTGGCACTGGGCTGGGATAGCCAGCCTACTGGAGTAACAGTGCCATAAGAAGAGCCGGCGGGGAAGACGACTGGCCTGGCTGAACGGGGAGCTCTTGCTGGTACTCAGGAAAAAAAGGAGAGTTTATCACCTTTGGAAGAAGGGGCAGGCAACTGAAGAAGAGTACAAGGATCTCGTTAGGTCATGCAGAGAGGGAATTAGAAAGGCAAAAGCCCAGCAGCTAGAGCTCACTCTGGCCATGGTCGTAAGGGATAACAAGAAATGCTTCTATAAATACATTAACAACAAAAAGAGAGCCAAGGAGAATCTCCATCCTTTACTGGATGCGGGAGGGAACATTGTCACCAAGGATGAGGAAAAGCCTGAGGTACTTAATGCCTTCTTTGCCTCAGTCTTTAACAGCCAGACCAGGTATCCTCAGGGTATCCATCTCTCTGAGCTGGAAGACAAGGATGGAGAGCAAAATAAACTCCCCATGATGAGGAAGCAGTTAACGACCTGCTATGCCACCTGGACACAAGTCTATGGGGCCTGATAGCATCCACCCGAGGATCAGTGGTACGCCCTGGCAGCAAAGGTGACCAACCCCCTCCAGGGCTGTGCTGGCACGGGTGCAGCCAGCAGGTCCGGGGAAGGGTCCCTCCCCTCCACTTGGCTTTTGAGGGTCTTCTGAGGAGGGGAAACTGTGCCCAGCTGTGGGCCCCAGGACAAGAGAAAGACTAACCAACGGGAGGGAGACCAGGAAAGGCCACCAAGGTGGTCATAGCACAGGAACAGAGGCTGAGGAGCTGCGTTTGTTCATTCTGGAGAAGAGACGGCTGAGCTGAGTCTTGATGGAGGCTTTGCTGCCTGAGCAGAGCTGGATGGGTGGCAGAGCCAGGCTCTTCTCAGAGGAGCTCAGCAACAGGGCAAGGGCAATGGCCACAGGTTGCGTAAGGGGAGATGCTGACTGGAGACGAGGGAAAAAAGTCTTCCCCGTGCAGGTGGTCAGACACGGGAAGAGCTTGTCCAGATCAATGGTGCATCCTCCCTCCATGGGAGTATTCTGGCTTTGGCTGGATGAAGCCGTGAGCAACCCGGTGTAGAGCAATTGTTAGCCCTGCTTTGAGGAGGCAGAGGTGGTCTCCTGACTTCCCTTCCAACCTGAATTAGACTGTGTGGTTTCATGATCTAGTAGAAAAGCATAATTCAAAGTGATTGGAAGATTGAATTTCATTTTTAGATCTGCCACAGATACTCAGGAAGACTTTGAGACTTAGGTTCTGTGAATGTGAAACTGAAATTATTATTGCTCTTGCAGCTTGATTTATTAATGTTTCTGAGGTGTTTGGAGACTTTGTGTGAAAGATATGGCAAGGACATGCACTGAAGTACAGTATTCAGTGGTCTGTTGCAAATGGGCCAGAAAAAAAAAACCCACTGGGAAACACAGCAACACTGAGTCTGTCCTTTAATCATTATTTTTAAAGCAAATACTACTGATGAATTTGACTATTTATTGCCATGTTTTATATCAGTAAAAATGCCACTTACGGATTTTCTTGAAACTGCTGCCGAAATGTTGGGTTTGGGGAAAATCAGGACCTGGTTGAAGGTTCACAGTGCCTTGGGCCAAACTCACCTGTCTACAGAAGGCCTTCACTTGAATCAAGTCCAAGCAGCAAGTTTGAACCACATCTTAACAAGTCTGTTTTGACAAGATTCTGTGTGGTTTGTATTGGGATTCGGAGAGATCAAGAATCTGGAATGTTGGCAGCTCCGTTCGCTTGCTTATTTAGAGGGAAACGAAGATGAGCTTCCTATAACCCAAGCAGATAACATTTGCAAAACTGCATCTGGTTGCAGTAGGTGCTTTCGAGGCAGCAGTTGTAAATTAAAAACCTTTAACTATTTTCTATACAATATTTTCTCTCAAAAGAAATGTTGGAAGATTTCCTCCCCTGCGCCCTCCCCGCACCATTATATTTTGTAATGGCTCTCAGAGAGCACCAGAAGAGGGGAGCCCATATCCATACCCTAATGAGCATACTATTTTCATGCCTGCGTTTCTTACCTTCAAGAGCTACAACACTGACCATGATTCCAGGTATCATCTGTTGATTTGTCCTTCTTTTAAATCTCTTTTTCTAGTTGATATTTTGACTGAATCAGAAAAAAAAAAAACTGCAGTAAGAAGTTCACAAGGAGAAAATTTCTCAGTGAATTTTCTGAGGGAAACCACTGGGAAGAAATGACTAAAAAGCAAAGTTATAGTATACTGAATACTAAGCCTGCAAGTAGGGTGAGAGCTGATCCTGGTGTGAGTAGGACACCTGGGGCTTTTGCAACCACTTTGGGACTGGACAGAGCTGTAGGAGGTCTTCAAAAATTCAGAACAGGGAAGATGATAGGAAAATATCCCAGTGTTGCTGAAAATTTCAGCCTTCTTTTACAAAGTTAGCTTTAGTCTTGCTGAACATATCCTACTAGTCATGCTGACCTCAAATCGTGATTGGGGCTCCACAGGCTGTTTTTAGAGGTTCAAATGCATAATGTCACACAATGTGGACTGTCAGCTGCCTTTCCAGGTGTCTGGCTCTGTAAGACATTGGGTATTTCTACAACACCAATTCAGTTTTTGGTTGGGGGAAGAATTGAATACTGCTAAAGGAAAATTACTTTCCCTGAGCTACTATTCACAGATGAAGATAGGAACTCTTCCCCACTGATGTACATGTAAAGTTTCTCCAGTGTTGCTATACATTTTAAAGAAATTACTCAGAATGGCTCGCTTGGCGATATTATTAAGTGAACAGTTCACATAGAAATTCTAAAACTATAAAATGAGAGATAATGCAGATTGCAGTGTTGATATGTTGCAAATGCATCACACTGCAGAGACTTTTTCTGAAATGCTACAAAAATAGCCTATATTTATTTTAGCTCTTTGCAGGAGAAGGCCTGAATATTCTTTCATTTTAATTGTAAAAAAGAAAAAGATAAAAAAGATGGCTGCATTAACATGCTTGACCAAGTCATATAATCCAGTAAGCTGAATTGCATGTTATGCCATTGAGAGGTCCCTGTGTAGGAGCTGAGCTGTCTGAAGATATCTCGAGGGCTCTCAGCCAAGCCAGCACTCCCTGGTGTAGCTTTCTCTGTAGACCTGCATTATTCACCGTGCTTCCATGCCAGGTGAACCTATTATCAGGTAGAAAAGTTTCCTCCTGTTGGAGAAAGGAAGATTTCCATGCCATTTTCCAGAGGCAGAGCGGGCTGAGATTTCATTGTTAGTTCCCATGGGTCTTGTAAGGTTACCACCCTTAAAAGAATTTTCTAGAACAGCGTTTTTTCAGCAGGATCCTGTCTTCAGTGCTGCTATTCTTCAGAGCATCCAGGAATCACAGAATCACAGAATCCCTAAGGTTGGAAAAGACCTGTAAGATCATCAAGTCCAACCATTAAAAAAAAAAAAAAAAAAAAAAAAGAGGAGGTGTTAGCTGCCTGTTAGCCTAGCAAGAGACCAGTTGGAGCTGCTGCTTTAGTGTTTATGCCTCTTTCTCAGTCCTTGACAAGAGTTTCAGAGCATTTTGATGCCTCCAAACCAGTGCTGTTAGTGGCTTTATCTTCATCAAGGTCAGAAGGATGGTTTTGAATAATTGGGATATATGGAGCCTCACTCTGTAGCTCTCTTTAGTGTGCCATCAGACCAGCTAGGGCACAGTCCCTTCTGTGAAAGATGACCATTGAAAATTATCTCAGGCAAATTTTGAAGGGGCTAGGATTCAGCCTTTTCTTTCCACAGGGAATTCCAGTGTTATAATGAGGAATCAAAAAACCACCCCATCTTCCTCTGCCCCCGCCCCATTTTTTATATCAGAGGTACAAAAGCAATCCCTTGGAGCATACATATGGCTGGAAAATGCCTGTGGGGTCCTCTGACATGAAACACTTGAAAATACAAAATTTTATAGTTGTTCCTCTGGAACTAAATAGATCTCATTCATCCCATAAAATTTATTAATGTTCGGGGTGGCACTGTAAAACAATGTTTAAGTTCCTAAGCCCTTTTTGCTGTGAATTGTATCGCTTTGTGTCTTTTGGAAAGAAGTTGCTCTCTCCTCTAGCACTGAAGCAATAGAAGCTGGGGAGGAGGAAGCCTCAGCTCTGTCCTTTCCTCACATCCCTTCCTCAGGAGGAGAAACAGCAGCCTCGGAGCCTCTTCTGTTCTCCCTGCTCCCCTCAGCAGCGAGAGGAAATTCAGTTTGGCTAAGAGGATGGATAGGGAAGGACCTATTTGGCTTATCTGCAGCGTGGCCTCTTAGGGTCATAGCATAAATTTGTTCCTACTTAATACCTTGTAGCAGCCACTTAAAAGATCATTGCTGTGCCACAGAATAAAAAAAAATTGAATTAATTCTTTTGAATCGTCTGTTTTTAAAAATGGGATTAAAACCTGACCACTTTTCAAACTGTTCCATTATGAAAAACGCATACGTAAGAGATGACTCTGGGTTCATTACAGTTAAGAGCAGATCATCCGCATACATGCTGATTTTATGGAGATTTCTCCCCATGAGAATGCCTCCTCCATCTCTCTAGTGATCTGATCCTGGGGTCAGAACAAACAGCACGCCAGCGAGAGAGCATCCTTGCCTACCATTTTTCCCCTAACCTGAGGCCTTCTGACCTTTTTATTCCTTATCACTGATGAGAAGAGGCTCTTGCGTATAAAAAAACACTTCAACTAAATTTGGGGGTGGAGATAAATACATAAAATGGGTCGGCATGGTATACAAAAAAAATACTAGGCTTTCCTTATTGAAATTCATTTCCTTATTGGTGCTACTGAAGGCTTTTACAGTATCAGTGGAAAAAAGCTGCAGTTGATTTCCATAAATCTCTAGCTACTTCAATTAAAATCAACAGTTTTCCTGTATTATGTGATGATAATCTTTTTTTTTTTTTTAATAAAGCCAAGTTGTTTAGGATTTATCAGTGCCGCAGGTATTTCTCTAGGCTCATAGTGAGAATGTTAGCTAGTACTTCATAGGCACAGTTGCATGAAACATTGATAACTAGGTTATTTTACCAGGTCTTTGCTTTATTTATAATAAATTAGTACTGTACCTAATTGTATTCCTTCTACAGGGAGAAGGCTTGCTGATAAAGTGTGTAGAGAATGATTAAATGTACACAGGCGCATAGTAGGGTGACTTCTCTTCAAAAGATGCACAAAATTAAAATGGGAATGCTGCTTTCCCCAGTGGCTTGCCATTATTAAAAGTCTCCGTAGCATGGGAAATTTCTTCTGTAGGAATTGGGGAGTCCAAAAGTCTCTCTGGTTTATTGTAGGGAAGCTGAACTGTACAGTGAAACTCTGCAAGGCCTTTTTGATCCTTGAAGAGTTCTGATGAATATACATTTTTATGAAAGTTGTAAAGTGTTTTCACTTCCTTATTAATCCCACCATGGTCCTGGAAGAACTGCCACTCCTGAGTGGTAACTGTGACAATAACAGTTTTTGTTCCTATTGTTTTACTCTACAAGCCAATCATCTTCCTTACATAAAGATTTGAGGATGCATAAGGACAATCACAATATTCAGCAATTTTCTTCTTAATGAGCTCAGCAATGCCTGTGTCTCTTCGAGCAGAGCCTTTGAATTGCCAGTTATTTCTTTTCCACTGATTCAGATGTATCCAATTAAGTTTGACTTGGCCATGTTCTGATATAACTATTACTACTGACAGAATGGTGCCTAGAAACTTAAGGAAAATGTCTTGGCTCATTATTAACAGGGATTTCAGGCAGAAATACATTAATAGACCTGGGAAAATATTTTAAAACATACAGTTAATGTTTGTATGGACTTGGAATTCACAGTACTTCAACTCTTCGTGTGCAGTCCACTGTCCGCACGCACATCAGCACACCTGGGTACTGAAGGCTAATTGCAGGGCTGGAAGTCATGTATTGCTACACATTTCTGGACCAGTTTTCAATATTTCATCTGTTTTTGTAGCAGGAAGGACCTGGCTGCACAGCCAGTGAGCATCTAGCACTTAGCTTGAAGGGAGCCATTGAGTTTCAAGCGTGCTACAGAAAATCAAGCCAATACAAAAAGTTGGATTGAATTTGGGCAGACTTCTGTTTGTATGCAGAGCCATGCGTTGGGTTGTGTTGACAGGGTACTGGGGGGTGAGCATAACATAACGATACCAGATCACAGTCGCAGGGATTCTCAGCACTCAAGGTCTCCTTTGCCTTTTTCTTGGCCTTCAGCAGGCAGAGAAATATGTTTGTATGTCCAAGATTCTATTGCAATTATCTTGAAACGTAGTCTTGAACCTAAGACTCCATTGTGCTTGTAACCAGTAGTCCACCCTGCTTATTCTTCCACATTGCAAGGGTCACATTTTGAAAACAGAGAGGCAAGCCAAGCATGAGGAAACCCACAGACTCCATTAACACGGGCGTGGATCAGAAAGCGGTAGGACATGCAGCGAATTCAGCACTTGCCCTCTTTGTTAAACTTTTCTAATAGGTATCTGTACAGTCAGAGTCAAAGTAGTGGTCTCAGTGGACCTTTGGTCTGATTTAGGTAAGATAGGTAGGTAAGGGAAGGTGGAAATGGGTGGTACTTTTCCCAGTGCGTTGGTGCCATCAAAGCCGGACCTGTCCCAGGATGGTGAGGAGTGCGGGGAATCTTAGAGATACTCAGAAGATTATGGGCGAAATCTGTGGTTTATTTTACCAAACTATTTAAACATTACCTGTTTACCTGGGGTTTAGTAGTATTATTAGGTAGCAAAACAAGGAAGTGTGGCAGGATGCTGGGTAAGAAAAAGGAATTTTTGATGTCAGATGGTGATATAGCATAGCTGTACACATGGAAGTTGCAGATGAGGGTGGGGATGTGTGTGGTCATGGTCAGGCTTGGGAACCTTGGCAGGTGTCAGCTGAAAGCATATTTAACCTCTGTACCTTTGGTTTCATCTATTATTCTTCTGGAGACCAGAGAAAAGTATCCTAGCACTCAGTACATATGTGGAAGCCTCGTCTCCTTCCACTGCATGCCCAGTTAGCAGGAGTCCACAATACTTACAATGCTGCAGATTCTGCAGTCCTTATTGAGATAACATTTCACAATGAATTAAGGACATTTGTGTCTAAATGATTAATTCAGGATTAAGCCCTTCAGGAGGCTGAGCTGCTTCCTCCTATACACCACTATATATTGAGTTGAAGGCATGTGTGCTGTGCTAGTTGCAGGACACACCATTCCTAAAATAAGTATAGAACCATCTAAACCCAGCCTTTTATTTCCACCATGAACTAAGCCCATGCCATGACATCCCTTCGACTTAGAGTGGAGTAATTTATCTCTGTTTGACAGAAGACAAAACACATGGATTACGATTGCCTAAAGCCCTGGTTTTTACATATTCTGTGAATTACTTTCTTCTCTGAATTGTGAAAAGACTGTATGTTAAACAGTGCTTTATACACCAAAAGAATACACTTTCATGGAACAGGCTGGTACCCAAAATAGCTACAAAAAGACATCTCTGGCTTACTGAAACGGGAGAACATCCAGAGCCATGAATTCATTGTGCAATCACGTACCAGAATAGAACATGATACGCAACTCTTGTGATTTTTCTAGTCC
This sequence comes from Gavia stellata, assembly GCF_030936135.1. Classification (NCBI taxonomy): domain Eukaryota; kingdom Metazoa; phylum Chordata; class Aves; order Gaviiformes; family Gaviidae; genus Gavia; species Gavia stellata. The sequence continues at coordinate 59,502,178 of NC_082594.1, forward strand.
CTATTGTGAAAGCCATAATAAACGGGGACAGATCATTAGGAAGTGCAAGTATTTGTTTACTCCCATGTAAACTTGCATAGCTCTGCTGGCTACATAGTATGCAGCAGGCTGCAGGGGCACTAAAGCTCTCAGTGTGTCCACAGGTTGCATATTGCCATGCCCAGAGTTTGGGCTTCCAACCAAGGAATTTTTTTGCAAAGAAGCAGAAAAACTGCCAATTTTTTTTCTTCATTTTGGGTAAGTCAAACCACCTAGCTGCATTTGAAAGTTGCTGTTTTGGGAGTGCTTTTTATGTATGTATGGAGCATGTGCAGTTGTTGGCACATCTAGGTGCATTGGACAAAGTATATTACATATCTGTCTCCAAAGACAAATGCACACATCTGCAAATCCAGCATACTACAGATTTGGGTGTTATTGTAAGTTGCTCTGCTGAGGTTGCCCATCTTTCCTTTTGGCTACGAATATCACAAAGGAGGTGATGATCTGTCTTCTTGTTTATCAATAAGGAAAGTGATAAGCTGGCTCTGGAGTCTGATCAGCACTTTGCATCTTTTCTGAAAGGATAAATGAAATCCTAGTGTTCTCTGAGTTTGACTATGATTTCTACCTTTAGAGGAGCTTGGTGGTTCTGAGATTTCTGTTTCAGCTCCTGAATGGCTGTATAAAATAGTGCTGTCTACTGTGTATCACTGTAATAGCTCTTTTTGCTATCCTTTTTCCACTGCAGTGCATTAGGGCTACCCTCTCCAGAACAATGTACTTGCCAGTTATTACCTCTTTAAGGTTGGGAAAAAAGAAATTGTAAATATTTTTCTTCATTTCTGATCACTGAGCTCCAGAAGACCGTAAATCCTTGTGTTCCTCATTTGGAAGCAAATGGTTGTAAAGATCCTGGCTGTTCATTTTAGGATGATTATAAACCATGGCTTTCTCATTCTTTCCTCCTTACTTGTTACAGTCTCTTACTAGATTGCCTCAAAATAGCTGCGTCTATGCCAGGCTTGAGATAACTTCATCTTCTAAGGTTTCACAATGCTATTATGCGTTAAAAGGGGATATGTTGAATGAATTGGTATTTTCTTCCAGCTTAGTCAGGTTATTTGGTTCCATTTTAAACTTTGATTCCGCACAGACCCAATCTTCCACTCATTAACCAATTGCTTGTAAAGAGAATAATTATAGATCATAATTTAGTATGCATTTTCTTGAGAAAAAGGGCAAATTAATACATGTAAACATGGGTGAATCTATTTAAATAAACTGTCCACAAAATCCTTACAATATGTAAACAACATTTGTTATGCCTTAGAGATAGCATATGATTGGACTCATGAGACCCTGTTTATCCTACTGAACAGTTTCTTTTATAACTTCAAAGGGAATTTTATATATTTATGGCAATAGCAGGGTGTTAAGTGTAGCTAGACAGAAATTATACCTCAGCTATTTAGTTAATGCCAATAGGGATTAAATTAGATTTTATAGCTGTTAGCAGAAGTCTGGTTTGTAGCTAACAAGTGGGATTTTTAAATCCTGGAAAGCATAATCCTATTATAAAACTGGCAGCTGAATTAACATTATCTAGGAAACAAGTCTTCACGGATTAACATTTTTTGACATTAACAAAGAAAAACTAATGCTACAGGGATATTAGATGCTTTTCCCAAAAGTAGGAAAAAAAGGAAAGTGAATATAGGACAAGATAAATGGCACAAATACTGCAGGAAGGAAAATGGAGTGAAATATGCATGAGAAATTAAACCTGGGAGTGGCCGTGTTCTGCCTCAAATACAAAAGAAGTACACCGGGTAGGAAAAGGCTCCACAATTGGTAATTCATATGGTAGCCCATGCATTGATTTATACATGCCTTGTGACTAATTCACAGTTATCCAACATGAGCGTGGGATAGCCATGAATGCTTTCTCCTGCCCTGAGGGCTGAGGTCTTTGCATTCCAGATAGATGCCATAGGAGCCAAGGACTGGCAGCACTGCAGAAGAAACATTCATCCCTTTACTGAACAGGCCCATAAAGCTGTTCCACAAAGACCTTGATGAAGTTCTCCTCACATACCTTGAAGGACAATTATGGGACAACTGCTGTAGGCAGCGGTACAGGAGATGAGTGGGTCACTGAAGTTCCTTGTCTTGCAATAACTTATTCTAGGCATTGATAGACTAAATAGCTGTAAGGGTATATGCCATGTCATATTTCAATTAAAAAGTCTTTGTCCCTATCACAGTTGCAGAGCAAACCTTTTATTACTTAAAATTTTGAAGTACACATCTCCTGTAAATTATTTTAAAAGTTCTGTATTTAGAATCTGAGCCCTTATTCACAGCTGCTGCATTGAAATAACAGAAGTAGTATTTTGTTTTGTGGAGGGTTAAGAGGAATCCGCTTGATAAACTTATCAGTCACAAAAACATGCCGAACAATTTCTTCCAGACTTTGCAACATCATATTCAGTGCTGTCGACCCAGTACAGATTTTACTGTAACAGTATCTGTTGGCTGCCATCTTGTCTCACAAATTCCTTCCTTCTTATCAAATAGAGAATTTCATTAATTACTAATGAAAGCTAAACTGAAACAATTTGTTCTAACTTTGCCTTCCAACCTCCCAATCTCTTAGTTCAAGTAAAGCAGAACTAGATCTGAGTCACTGTCAGACTGGGGTTTTGTTATCAGAGATTTAACTGTGCCTTTGCAAACCTAATACATGGCTTCACAGGTTGATTCTTGGTTTGGTGCTTTTGAAATGCTGCGGTTTTCCTCCTTGTGTGTTGTTACCTTAACCATTATTACTTACTGGGTTACATTTTTACCAAGCATCTTTTCTGTCAGAGTTTGTGTGTATAGCTATCATTGCTGTGGTTAAATCTGTAACCAGAGACGTGGCTGTGACTGCCTTACGGGCTTTATTAAATCATAGTTGTGTAGCGTAAACTTTACCTTGCAAAGGATATAACAACATCTAAGCCGTGGAAATAGCGTGAAATTTCTAAGTTGCCAAACTGTCCCTCTCTGAAGTGAGTGCCATGAGGAAGAACCTTGGCACCATTATGTCAGTGGGAAAACTCACACCATTTGGCATCAACAGGACCAAGATTTATCCCCTGTTGTGTGCATGTTGCACCAAAGATAATGAACCCTAGTGGGAATTGGAAATAGTTGCTTGCCCTCTGTTGCGGCTCTTTTTCAAAAATCTGTCCCTCAAATGCTTATTTTTTTTCCCCTGTATGTAGAAGTATGGAACTGTCCATAAGCCTGCTGCTTTAAAGCACACGGGTATCTTTTAGCCATTGCCACAGCCCCCTGAAGGGCTGAGCACCTTTGGAGAAATGGGAGTAGAACATGCCTGGGATTTCTCACATCAGAAAGGATATGAATTTGATGTCCCCCAGAAGTGCATGGTCCATAGATAAAGGACCTATCTTTCTTTCCCCCTGAAGTAATGAGGATAAACCCCCTTAAGTAATGAGGATAACTACTATATCCTATAGCATTTTAGAGTTTGTTTTCAGTTTTGCTGTCTGGGTTGGAAAGTATACAGATTTGGCCAATAAGGCTTGGGTTGTTTTTAAAATGTTTGGGTAGCTCCTCAGCTTGTGTAAATAGATTTAGCTCTTCATTTTTCATATGGTGACACAGCAGGTGAAGCAGCTCTCAACTGAGATATGAGAAAGATTATGTGGGAAGAGAGAGTTACATGACCAGGGACTTGCATCCATATCACCTGGCTGGACACTCATCATCTGCTTCCAGTCTCTGGAAGAGAGAGACGGAGATGCAGGGAGGCGATGCGGTTACTGAGCACAGCACCTTTCATCCTCCGGGTGACCCTGCGCCTGCTACAACCATGCTGCTTGACTGTGCACCTGAAGAACTCACTGAATTGGGAGGGAGGGATGAGGGACACTTGGCTCTGCCACCTGGTGCTCTTGCATCTGAGCATGTGTTTTTCTAGAGCAGATGCTTTGTAGGGGCTCATTCAGGGCCGGCATGTGGAAAACAGCAGCAGCAGAGCCTGAGCGTTGCCAGTCAGGGAACCTGATCTCTGAGTTTGCCTTCATTTTGTTGTCAAATTTTCTTATCATTGGTGAGGTACAATGGAAGTGCCGAGAAGGAAAAGAAATGCCCAGAAATGTGATGGTGGGTTGTGGGTTTCAGTGCTTGAGGCTGCTACAAGTAGCTCTGCACACAGATGCTCGATTTTGTAGCTGGGGGGAATTCACGCACTGAGCAACCTCTGAGTAGCGCTTGATGTGACTTGACAGAAACTAGCAGAAAGAGCAACTGGCTTTTAGCCTGTGAGGGCAATCCCAATTCCCGGTCAGCAGGCATGACCTCTTCCTATGTCCATCTCTTCATAGAGGTGTATTTGGTGCCACATAGCAAAGTGCTGAGTGGCTCATGCCCCCCTGGGGGTGACGTTCCCTGCAGGAAGAGCAACAACACTTTGCTGTAAGAGCAGCCAGCAGGCTGAAGAGGTCTCAGAGACCTCCTCTTTCTTTTGCCGTTGAAGCGCTGAGCTTTCTCTGTGCTCCTAAGGGAGAGCAGACCCACAAGGACCACCTTTCCAGACCATGTGGTCTTGGCAAGCAGCCTCCTGACTGGGGTCAAAAAATATAACAATAATAATAATGCATATTGTGCATATTTAGCATGTACCTCTGAGCACTGCAGACCAGGTAGTAGCAGAGAGGGGATCTCTGTGAGCTGGTTGTGGCACACTGCAGCTGGAGCTGGAGGTAAGGATGCTCTTTCACAATGTGGTCCAGGAGTTGGTAAGTGAGTTGGTAAGTTGGTAATTTGGACAGGGTGTGAGGAAATGCTGCTGAAGCAAATGAGACCCCTCTGAGGGCAAAGCAGCAGCTTCTCAGCTCAAAGTAGCCTTGCCTGGGGTTTCACGCAGGGCTGCCTACAGGCCCTTTTTTGACTCTTGCTGTTCAAGTAAAGAGGACTTGTGCTACCTTTTAAATGGGCAAGGTACACACAGGAAGCTCCTGAGTCGTCAGCTGCTGGCTTTTTCACACCCAGAACTCTGCAAGTGCTTAGTAAAGTTGGTACGTGTAGTAAATCTGCTATGGCTATCAAGCCTGATTCCTTGAGTGAAGCAGAGCATTTATTGAATGGTGTCTTTTTTTGTTCTACTGATAAACGTATCTGGCAGCAGACAATAGGACCTCCATTTGGGATCATTTGTAGGAAGGTTTTCTGGGGTAACAGAAATATTGAGCTGGAGGAGCTGTTATCATCTACTTCAGTCGTCTGATCTGAAGCAGGATGAAGCCTTTCCAAAGCACCCCAATGGATGTTTCTGTAACCAGTTGTAGAGAGTGCCCACAGATGTCTCTGGTCCCCCTAATGTCTACTCAGGATTTTGTAATAATTTAACTTAAATGTTATTTTCAGCAAACGAGATGGATTTTGTTGTCCATGACCACTTACAGAAAGAAAAGCAGAAACCTGTAACCCTCTCCTATAAAACATTATTCTGTGTATTGAATTGTTATTAAGGTCTCCTATAGATTTTCTCTTTTTAGTGAAAGTGACTGCATATCCTTCGGCTTTTTCTAACAGGAGGTGCCTGAACATCTTATCAGTCTTCTTGTAAGCTTCTTGTGGACTCTCTCCAATCTTTTTTCATTTCTGGTCCCCAAAATTGGATATTTCATCTGAGCTCTTATAAATGCAACAGAAAACAATGCAATTACTTCCTATTTTATTATATATTATGTTCCTGTTAATATATTTCCAGAATTGGCTTTGTCTTTTTTGTAATAACATTGCATTGGTGGCACTCATTCACTTCAATCTAGTACTCTTAGTATATTTTCAGCTTTGTCTCTGCCTCTGTGTCTCTGTCTCATATGTGGTATTATGGTATCTTTTTCACTTTTTACTGTCTATCCAGTCTGAGAATGTCTTTGCATCTCCCTCCAAATTACACATCCCTGAAGATACTGAAAATCTATTCTCTCTTGCACTACCCAAGTTGTCAATGAACATATTGAAATTATGCCCCTTCACCCTCCAGAAGAGGTGCTCAGTCGAATACTGGTTGCTACTTTTTGAAGGTAGGTTTCCACATTAGCACGTTTCCTTTGAGGTTGTTACATGCAGCAGTGTCAAAAGCTTTCTCACATCTTGACCGCCCTCCCTGGTTTCTCAACATCTCTCTTGAAGTAGGTGGCCAAAGCTGGAGATCATACTCCAGGTGCAGCTTCACCAGTGCTGAGTAAAAGGGGACAATAACCTCCTTAGTCTTCTGGCAATGCTCCTCCTAACGTAGTCCAGTGTGCAGTTTGCCTTGTTTGCAATGAGAGAGCACACCATTCCCTTGCTGGCCCTCATGCAGGTTGCCACCCACCAAAGTCCCAGGCCCCTTTCAGCAGGCACAATCTGTAGCCTGTCACCTTCGGCCAGGCAGATGTAGGGGGTTATCCAGTCGCCGCTGCACAACTCCTTGCTTCTCCTGGCTGAACTTCCTGGTGCTCCTGTTGGCCCAGACTCGAGTTTCTCATGGTGCCTCTGGACTGAAACTCTACTGGTCACGTCCCTCTAGTTTGGTGTCACCGGGAGATTTGCTCAGGGCTCATTCTGTGTCGTCACTGAGGTTGATGCAGAAGATGCTGGATAAAATCGGCCCTAGTATCAAAGCATGGGGTTCTCCACTTGTTACCAGGTGCCAACTAGTCATTGAGCCATGGATAACTATCCTTCAATCTCAGCTGTCCAGCCAGTTTTCAACCCATCTAATAGTCCATTCTTCTAGCCCATATTTTCTCAGCTTCCAGATGAAAATGCCATGCCCTCTAAATTCAGGGTGTATTACATCTGCTGCTCTCTCTTTGTCCATGTAGCCAGTCATTTTGTCATAAAAGGGCATCAGATTGGTCAGGCAGAGATGTCCTCTTCCTATCTCCAACCCACACAGACTTATCCATTTTCTTCCCTCCTTTCGTCGTCTGTGGTTATCGTGATATCATGATCGCAACCTGTTCTGTTGTCTTTTCTTCTTTACCCAGCTAGAATCAGTAGACTTAATGAACAAGAGACTTTGTTCTTACTTCATTATATAGCTTCACAGCATCAGGTATTTTGAAATGTCCTTAGCGCTGGAGCATATTATACTTTCTGATAATTAAAATTTTAGTTGCCTTGAGTTGACTTTAGACACCTGCATCCGAGAATGCAATTCCCAGCCACACTGCTAAACCCTGCATGTGCTCTTAAGTACTTGAAAGTCTGCTTTTGTGCATACTCGGAAATGCTTCTGTCCTATTGTGGCAGCTTGTTGTCTCTCTCATGCCAAGGCTATCAGAAAGATATGTTCTGTCTAAGGCCCTTGAGCAGATGGGATCAAAACTTGCCTAGCAAACTCTGACAGGAGACACATGCAAAGCACAGAAACAATGGCCTTTTTATTTTAAAATGGCTAGGATAGGAAAAAAGAAATAATGATCAATATCCATGGTGGCATGGGTAACAGGGTCACTGTGAGCTGATCGATCAGGGTCAGAGGGGAAGCCAGAACGGGGGAATGTCATGGTGGTGCCTGATCAAGGAGAGACTGTGGGCAAAGATTACTTTAAACAACTGAAAGAAGTATCTCAAATTCCTTCTGACTCTCAGGGAGAACTTTAACCATGCCAGTATCTACTGAGAGGACAGTGTGATGGGACACAAGGAATCCAGATTTCTGGAGTGCATGGAAGACAATGTTTTTATGCAAGTGCTGAACAAGCTAACTAGGGGAGATGCTTTCCTGGACTCCTGAATGAGGTTGAACTATCAGTCAATAGCAGCCTTAACTGCAGAAGCTGTCAGATGCTGGAGTTTACAATCCTGAAGGCAGTGAGGAAGGCAAGGATGCAAGACTTCAGCTGGTAGGTGGGACTGATCCCATGTTAGGCTGCCCCTGAAGGTAAGGGAGCTCATAAGGGCTGGTCAGACTTCAGTGACAACCTGCTCAAAATGCAAGAAAATCATGTGAAGGGCAGAAGAACAGGCAAGCATGGCAGGAGGCCAGCTTGATGAACAGGAAAGTCTTGATTTAACTCAAACACAAAAAGGAAGCATACAGGAAATGGGAGCAGGAATGGGCTACCAAGGAGGAATAGAGAAATATTACCTGGGCATGTAAGGACAGAATGAGGAAGGTTAAAACCTGGCTGGAGTCAAAACTGGTGAGGGACCTGGATGGCAACCACAAAGGTTTCAACACTTTTATCAGCAATGTAAGAAAGACTGGGGAAAATGTGGGTCTACTACTGAGTGGTGGCCTTTGCCTGCAGGACATGGATAAAGCTGAGGTGTTCGATACTTTCTTTGCCTTAGGCTTTACAGTCAGAGCCTGCTCTCAGACCTCCTGGTCATCTCCTTGTGTCTAGAAGCAAAACCTGGGGGAGAGAGGTGTTAGGTGCAGTAGAGGATGGAGTTAGGGTCTGTCTAAATAAGCTGGTCCATGGGACCAGACAGGACACACTGGAGGCTGCTGAGGGAGCTGGCTAGTGTCATCCTGAAGCTGCTGTCTGTCATCATTGAAAGTTTGTGGTGGCTGGAGGAGGTTTCTGATGCCTGGAGAAAGGCAAATGTTACAGCCATCATCAGAAAGGGTAAGTGTGAGGAACTGCGGGCCCATCAGCTTCACGCTAGTCTTCAGGAAGTGAGGGTGCTGGTTCTCATGGAAGGTGTTTCAAGGCACCTAAGGACCTAGCCAGACTGGACAGATCAGGAGCAAATTGTACCTGACAAACCTGACTGGCCTTCTTTTTTGAGATGATTGGCAGTTTGGATGAGGGGAGAGCAGCGGATGTCTTTTATCTTTAAATTAGTAAGGCTTTTGACATGGTGTCCCCTGATATCCTGGTAACCAGCTGGAGGAGAAATGGACCATGTAGGCAGACTGCCTGGACTGCAGAGCTCAAAGAATAGTGCTGAGTAGATCAGAGCCTAACTGGTGCTGGGTTAAAAGTGGTGTTTTGCAGATATTGTGTAACATTTTAATCAGCAACCTGGGTGATCATATGGAGCACACACTCAGCAGATTTGCAGGTGATACCATTTTGCAGGGGAATGAGCGGACAGCAGGATTGCCCCTTAGAGGGACTTCTGCAATCTGGAGGAAGCGGCAGGCAAGATCAAAAGCAAAGTCCCAGCGCTGGACTGGGATAACCCCATGCACCAGTACGGGCTGGGGGTGTGACTCCCTGGGGGCACCTCTGCCAAAAAGGCCCTGGGTGCTGTTTTACAACAAGCTGAATGGCGTCAGCGGTGCGCCCTGGCAGCAAAGGTGACCAACCCCCTCCAGGGCTGTGCTGGCACGGGTGCAGCCAGCAGGTCCGGGGAAGGGTCCGTCCCCTCCACTTGGCTTTTGAGGGTCTTCTGAGGAGGGGAAACTGTGCCCAGCTGTGGGCCCCAGGACAAGAGAGAGACTAACCAACGGGAGGGAGACCCGGAAAGGCCACCAAGGTGGTCATAGCGCAGGAACAGAGGCTGAGGAGCTGCGTTTGTTCATTCTGGAGAAGAGACGGCTGAGCTGAGCCTTGATGGAGGCTTTGCTGCCTGAGCAGAGCTGGATGGGTGGCAGAGCCAGGCTCTTCTCAGAGGAGCTCAGCAACAGGGCAAGGGCAATGGCCACAGGTTGCGTAAGGGGAGATGCTGACTGGAGACGAGGGAAAAAAGTCTTCCCCGTGCAGGTGGTCAGACACGGGAAGAGCTTGTCCAGAGCAATGGTGCATCCTCCCTCCATGGGAGTATTCTGGCTTTGGCTGGATGAAGCTGTGAGCAACCCGGTGTAGAGCAATTGTTAGCCCTGCTTTGAGGAGGCAGGAGGCAGAGGTGGTCTCCTGACTTCCCTTCCAACCTGAATTAGACTTTGTGCATTATTTTCCTAGGGGTTAGAAAACTTGTCCAGGGAGCAGAGGTCTGTTTGTCCTTAGCTGGAATGACAGCAGCACCCTGCTTGCTACATAAATCTCTGATCTGTATGCACGCGCCTCTGTGGTAGAGACATCCTCCACCTTGCTTTAAATAAGTAAATATTAACTGGGCCAGAGAGCGAATCTAGGCCTGAAGCTGACTTTCTAGCTCAGTGATTAGGGCATGAACCTAAGAGAAGAGAGACCTGGATTTCTGTCTGTGCTCCAGGGAGAGCTTATACATTTTAGCCGATGGCTTTTTTTCAAACATCACAGTGCATGTGTCCCTGTGTGGTTCTAGTCCTAGTTTACTAATCTAATCAAGAAATCAGATCCTCAACAGGCATGAAACTGGTACCGTCGAAGGTACTGCTATACTACCAGGGAAATTTTCGTTTATGCTTTTTCTTAACAGCCTGACACCTCCATAAGCAGCTCTTTCTGTTTAAAAACCTTGAAAAAATTAACGTAGTTTTTACTGCTTTTCTGTTTGTAAGTGGAAAATCAGCTGACAGCTATTTTTTTTCCTCCCTTTGTACTCTTCCCTCACCTGTTGCAGTTTGAAAAACAATTCAGGCCAGTTCCTCCTTTCATTGGAAGTACCTGGATAGATACTGCAAGGGTCAGGGCAAGAAAAAAGCAATGTGTTAGAAATTGCTGAATCCAGCAGCCTGTTAGAGCCAGTGCCACCATCAGTAAGGCTGAGCAAGTGTTGCCAATAGACACATGCATCCACATATGTACATATACATATGTGTGTGTGTATATACATATGTATATATACTTTCTGACTGTGCTAAATAAACGGACTGGCCGGCCACTCGGTTCAACACAGCCAGAAAGTAGTGACTTTACCAGCGCTCATGTAAACACAGCGCTCATACAAACATGGACTGCATGATGGCCAAATCCTGTTCCCACTCCTGCATATACTCCCTCTGTATAGTAGTATGCATATGTCCACAATGTCTGTAAAATATATATCTATACACACATAATACGGACCAGCCATATCTGGCCTTAAACAGTATATCCTGTAGCTGGCCCCAGATTCCCTGATCTCCTCAATTTCCGTCCCCTGGACCTATGAAGCATGGAGGTTCATGGCCCCACTGCAGTTGCTGTTAGTCAGACTTCTTTTCATTAAACACACACACGCACTCTCACACACACTTACCTTACCATTAGCCTGAGAATTACCACTTGTGTTGCCCATAGCCATATATATTGTTAGTAAATTAAAGGCAAGGTTTCTCAAAGTCAGAGGTTAATGGTCAGAAACTTGCTGTCGCTGTTTTTTTCAATAGAAGTTGAATGTTAAACTGTTATTCCAAACCCAGTTTATCTACAGATGTAGCTATGAAATGAACAGCTGTAAGTGTGGCATGCCTGAGCATCCTATAGCATTAGGAAGGGAACTTCGCAGAACTGATAGATTTTATTTGCAATTAAAAATGCAAAACACTGTATCACTTAGCTGTGCTGACCCACATGTGAGGGTCTGTACATGCAGCATGTTTTACCGATCCTTTTTAGAAGGTGGAGGAGGAGGAACAGCTCAACTGGGTTAAGCACAGTAGATGGTACAGATAGGAGCTTCTGGCTACCCTGCTGCTCTTGCAGTTGATTAGCTGTTTTCAGTAATTATGCATTTCCATCAGGGGTGCAATGGTTATCACCTCTGGTAATGAGATTACTCCCATTTCATACAAGTGTAATGTTCTGCTGGTTCCCTTTTGGCACTTTACACATTCCTTGACTTGCGCTCTCAAGGCTTGCCAAGGTTGCTTACCGTATTCTCTCCTATGGATTCACCGAACCATGCAAACGGGTTCCCCAGCATTTGTCAGTCTCGTGGTAGCAACCTATAGGCATGACAAGGTAGCCTCGCAGCACATACAGTAAAGAGCTTGCTTTGCAGTAACCGCAGTGAACTAGTTCAATTTTTTTGTTGTTGCTTTTTTTTCCAAGTGGCTGCAGTAGGCTGTCACAGAATGGGAATTACATGTTTTTCACTTATGTGAGGCATCTCTGTAACCCATGACGTAGCATCCCCAAATCCTCCAAACATGGTTTTGCATCCCATTCACCACAGATGGAAAAACAGATAAGGCAGTATCCTTTCATTACAATATTGAAAAACTTGCAAACTTTGCTGGGATTCCCTAAATGCAGAGAACTCATTCCCAAAGCACTGTTAAAAATCATTATTGCCAATTATAGGACAAGCCAGAGAAGTGGATGCTGGTGTTGCATCTGACTTACAGAAATAAATTGTCCATTCTTCTGGTGCTGAGTAATTACCCTGGAAATTTCTTAAATGGGAAGAAAGAGAGATACTCTAGTAAAGGACAAATAAATCATTGAAGAAGATACAAAATTGTAATGCACGCTTCTGGAGCTTAACACGGAGGAAAGAGTACGCAGTGAAACATTACACTGCATGGAGCTGCAGATTCCAGGCATTCCTTTTGATGGAGCCTCTGAAGGAAGGATAGAGGCTGTGTACCCCTTTTGAGACAGCTTTACAGGTCACAGATCTGGCCTAAACAAAAGTATTTTTTCTAAACTACTCCTTTCATTTTCCTCCTCCTCATGTCAGGACTCCAGCAGAGTTTTGTAAGCGGTCCGAGGGCCATCCTGGCAGCATCTACCTCCCTGCCTCTGGGGACCAATTCCAGGTCATAGATCAGAGGGAAGGTATACTTCATAGAGCGCCTTGGCGCTAGCACACCTCCTTTCATAGTTTTTTTTTTTTCCCTTCCAGAATGTGGCATGAAAAGGGCAACACTGTAGGCTACCAATCAACCACCTCCTTAAAATAAACCCCATCATCACAGTATCTTTCATGTAGACATCCCAGGGAGTAAGCTGCGTGGTGCAAAGAAGGGCATCTGGTTTTCACCCTGTTCTGGAAATCGAGAGAGTGCATAAATGCGGTTTTTGCCAAGAAATATAAATGCAAGTGCTTGAACGGCAGCCTTGGAGCACGGAGACATCCTTGACTCTCCCTGTGGTTCCAGGAGCCATGTGACAAGTTCCTTTAATGTTTTTTCCCATTAAAATTGATCCAAGATCCCAAAAGATAAGCTATGAAATTCCCCTTAGGTGTGAAGCTGCCAGATTTCCAAAGGGAAAGACTCTGGTCAGGAGACCACAAAACAATGCCACCTCTGCAGAAAACCTCTCCCTATCACTTCGGAAAAAGGTCTTCATCCTGAAGGTGCTGCTAAAACCAAGTACTTCCAAGCAGTCGTGTTTAGGGGGAAAGAGATTAAAGGTGCCTTCTTTAGGAACGGGAGGGCCCCAGCCTCCCACGCCAAGAGTAGGCACAAAGGAGCTGTCAGACGAAGCCTGCCGCTCAAGGGAACGGTCTCCTCCCTTCCTGCTTTTCCATATATCCTTTCTTGCCCACAGCCCTTGTTTTCAACGTGCTAAAATGAGACAGGGTGGTGCTCAATCCAGTTGCTTTCTTTGGACTTTAGAGAGTCAGTCTTTTGGAGGCTGGGCACCAGCTGTGAAGTTAAATTGATAAGATCTACATTTCAACAGAATAAGACATATAATTCACCCTTGAAAAGTCAGAAGCCTTATTTCTGAGAAACTACTACTTAAAAGAAGATTTGACTATACTCTTTAATTCAATCTAATCTACCCAGTCTAATTATATATTATTCTAGTTTAGAAGAACAGTAATATAAAAAATCATACAAAATTTGGGATCTTTTTCAGCATTGCATGAGGTCACTAAGCTTGGGTCATGTAAGTGCTGTGAAGGCAACGCCATGGAGTTTTTATTGAAAGGGTTTGATAAGGGACTTATATTATTGCGGAGGGAAAGGTACTTGGAAAATCTCTGTTGAACTTGTTACTTCATGTAAAGCAGTAGCTGCAATAATAAGAAAAAAATCACATCTAATTTCCTAGAAAAGTGGGACATGGAGAGAATATATTTTAAAGCAGTCATATTATTAACTCTTTGAGATTCCAGTATATTTCAGTGATCTCTAAACACAGCTGTAAAGTACAAGTACCAGTGCTGGCACGAGGAGCATCTGAGAAAGTTCCCCGTTGTGCCAAGACTGTGACATTGCGTTCTGCTGGAGATCTCTTTGGCTCCGTTTCATGCATACCTAGCAGATTTAGCAGATTGTGAAAATGAATGTTTTCCATTCTCATGGCTGATTCTTGCATGCATCTGTTCACTCATCTAAACCTTAGTTACATGCTGCTATGAGAATGAAAGGCTATAATTTTTTCCTTGGAAATTAGGAATGTTTCATGCACCACAATTTCTGCTTAAGGATCCTGCACAGAAATTGTGAAACACTTGTCTTACTAATGTCTTAGAAAAAATTGTAGCTACAGGGATGTATTTTTGTCTCCTTCTGCATGTATATTTGGGCTTCATGTTACAGGAATTATTTGCATACATCAAGAGAAAAGTACTCCCTCTAGAATGGAAAATACCTGTTGGCAGGTACCAAAATATATTTAAAATATTTAAACATGGCACTTGTATATGACATTAGTAAACCCACACTGATTATGTCACAAGTTCTGTATTGTAATTCATGGTGCTTACTTCATATACCAGGTTGCAAGTTACTGTGAGTGCACAGAGTTTGCCAAATTGTTTTAATATTGTAGCTGTGCTATATTACAGGGCTTACACGGGCATTTATGTGCTGAATATTCCCCTTTTTATTTTTTGGAAAAAAAATGGCCTGGCAATTAGCTTGATACAACAATCTTGAATAGGGTCATGAAAGAAAACTGATCTATGAGACACTCCAGAATTAACAATGTTTACACTCTCACTTTTTAAAAATTGCATTTCTGACATGTTAGCTTTTTATGCTGTAATTTCACTGTAAGTGTTTACCATTCTAAATATCCTTTAATATTGATTTTTTCCATGAAGGAGGGGTTTAAATGGCTTAGCCACATTCTCATAAGAGACCTAGGTGAAGACAAAGGCTGAGATTCAGATGACTCTCAGGCCCACCCAACCCCTGCAATGTTTCTAGTAAATAGCACAAGTCTGTTGTTTTTTTCAAAATTATTTGTGCTCTGCAGATTTGTATTCCCTTTGTTGCAGCAATGTACTTTTCTGAGCCTTGTCCCTGTGCCACCAAAATTAACATGCACCGTCTAAAAGGTAAAGACAAGGATACAAAGGCAAAAAAGCCATCAGTAGAAGCATTGTGCCCCACAGTACTCTTAAAACACTTGCTTCTTGTGCATCCAAAGCACCCATTAAACCTTTATATCACTCTTCAGAGACTGTCATTTCTTTTTCCACAGCATGAAGTTTACTGGTTCTTCTCTTTTCTAAGGCACCCTCTTTGCTGAGTAGTCACACAAAAGGAACAGAGCTAAAAAGTGAGTCGCATTAGTCATGGTGCGTAAGGTCCAGTGAAGTGGATTTCCAATTATTGCTAATTTATTCAAGGGTAAATTGTTGCACTGCGAGGGGGCTAGCAGTAGGGGTGGGTGCAGAGCCACGCCGGCCCAGCAGGCACCCGGCGGGACACATCATGCAAAGGCTGTCATGGTTGCTGCATCTCCCGGGGGCTGGTCTCAAAATGCACACATGCACGTGCAGGGGTAGCTCCGCTGTCTTGCAGAAGGAAGAAAGAAATGCTGGGTTTCTTGGCCCCCCTGCTCCTCTGCACGTTCTCCAGGGATTCTGGTTGAGGTAGACCAGAGCATCGGTGGTCGGAGGAAGGTCGGGTCTGCCCTTGTGGCTGGGTCCTACCCAGGGGCTGGAGCCTGGCGCTTCCCGTATGAGGACAGGGTGCTTCCCGCTCATCTTTTTCACCCGAAGTGCATTTCCCTTCTGGTTTGGGGGTATTTTGTGGAGGGGAAAGAGAGCACCGCGACCCAAGGCTACTGCGTAGCAATGCTGCCGGCAGCCTCCAGGGCCCCAAAAGGTCTCGGGGGAGCCTCCACTGACACACGTGCTTGGCTGTGCCCAGCCACAGAGACAACCGGGAATGCTTGGCTGTCTGCAGCTATGTGCTTTACCTGGCACTCTGTACTCCAGGGAGCTGGTAGTCGAGCCCTTCCCTCCTGCTTTGTGTCCGTACACAGTGTTGCTCCTTTAGCTTTATCAGCAGCATGAGTTTCAAACCATTGCGCATCTGGCCCTGCTCATCTCTCCATTATCTTCTCTCCAACATCCATGGCTCCAATAAGGACATGTAGAAGAATTTGTATTTCATTTTCAAAACCCCGTCCTCTGCAAGCTGGTACCTATGCTAGCCATGTTCTGGCAAGCCAGGGTAGGAAATGTCCCCACTCACCTCATAGAGCAACTAATCGATGCTTTTTTAATGCAACTGGAAAGCTTGCATGTGTGGTCTTCTTAGCTAGCATGACCACAGCACTGGGTAAAGACGCTTTTGCAGCTGAGAGATATATAACCGTGCGGTTGAGAACAGCTGGTTTGGTTTTAGTGGCAAGCAGTGTTTCTGGCTGGGTGATGTAGCTGACCATGGGAGCCAAGTCCATCTGGGCACTTCCCCAGGGGCCAGTCTCCCTGCTGTGACTAAAGGGTATTTCCCCATCGAGCTTGCCAGCCTTTCTCTGCAAAGGAGCTAGCTACTAATTTTTACATGCTGTGTCTTAGTGAACTTTTGGGGACCTTCTAAAAAGCTGAGGATATTTTCAATGGAGTTCAGACACACTGCTTGAAAAGTCTCATTTAGCTCATCCAAACATCTAAGTCAGAGACACTTAAAGTATTGTTTCGTAGCAACTTCCTCTGCTCGATGATCACGGTGGTTCTCGCGGAGCCAGAAGGGCTGTATTTTCCTTCTGGGATAGGAAGAAATACAGTGGAACAGGTGGGGTTTGGTGCTTTACTGGTTGGAACTAATCCTGCTGTCTCTTGCACTACTAATTTAAAATTTGAATTCTGTTGAATTCAAAGGAAAATCGGAACACAACGTGTTTCTTCAAGGAAACGAAGTGTCCTTAGATTTTTAAGACCACACACACACTAGGCAATAAATATCTCCAGTAAGAATAACCAGTGTTATTTTTATCAATTCCTATTTAACTTATGATGCTTTGCAAAATTTTCCTGCACATTTCTAATATGCCTGTGTAAAACTGTTGTGGAATTACAGGTGCTGGGTTTGGGCAGAAGGTTGTAAAGTGTTTACATTTGTGAAGATTTTGTTAAACTGGCATGTTACTGTATTCTCCGCTTATCTAATATTTTACATAATGGAGACGTAAGCTTGCTTGCCTTCCTCTTTTTTTCCATTATAAAATGTAAGAGCTGAGAAGCAATTAGAAATGGTGATTTTCTTTTGGCAACTAAAAACTGTTAAGAGTCAGAAAGTTATGTTTGCGGCATAGATTGCTAATAAAATTCGCCTCTTCCTGCCAGAATCAGAGAGTCCAATTTTCAAAATCTCCCTGGTCTCTCTCTCTGCACGAGCCGTTCACGACGAACTGGCTGCACTTCTGGCTGTTTTGCTCATGCACTCTGTCAAAAAATATTTTCTGCATCTCTAATTTCATCAAGATATGCTTGACTGCGAGCATCAGCATCACTGAGCACTAGTGTTTAATTCAAAATTCGCTGCGTCTGTGGCTGCGGCAGCCGAACAAATCAGTGAGCCGAAATATCAGTGAGGAACCAGACCACCGAGGTGCTGCGGTTTGTTGGCATGTTTGTGCGATTAGATGGGAAACGTCACTCTTGTGTGACCGCCCATGCTCAAGCAGTGCTCCATTGACAATATAGCATCTATTTCTAATATTCACATCAGCAAAGAGCTATATGTAAAAACTCTGCATTTAATTGTTGTGTTAGAGAGGTGTGTGCCATATTTTGAGAAATAAAAAATACCCTTTTTTCTTCCCCCATTAGTCATAATAACACATTTTTAAATAGCAGTCTGCAGTGATAATTATCTCATCTGTGCAATTTCTAAGGTATTTCTTACACTGAGATTCAGTCAGAAGCATCAGGGCTTTAGTAGTCCTAAAGTCAAACGTGGGTAGGATGGCAAAGGCTGTAAAGAGCTGAGACTTGAAGAAAATAGATGGAAAAAATTTGGGTGTCTGTCTGCCTCTTAAATACGGATTGTTTTTAGGAACATCAGTCGTTTTTGAAATGAAGCAGTATCATTCCTGTTTGATGTGCTCTTGCTTTCACTGCTGATCATGATCTACCTTGGACGTAATTATGGTACTGTGATTATCTCCTGCCCTGGCTATTTTATTGTCCTGCACAGATAATTTTTCCTGAGGACCGGTACCCTGGGAGAGGTAGATGCCCAGGATATCGAGTAAGTGACATTAAGGCACTGTACATCTAACCAGAGTTGCCTTTTGATGTGCTGTTGTATAGTGAGGGGGCACGGGTTGTGAGCGGGCAGCTGCCCGGACCCTCGGAGGTGTGGGGTACAGCTGGGCTGGTGTGGCCCAGTGTAGAAAACAGGCCGCTGAACTCAATTCACACCATGTGTAAATCCAACCATTGCTGATCTTCCCCTGAATATATTTAGTGAGGGGATTGGGTTTAGTGGGTGATTGTTTTGAATGATGAGCTGTTCGTTACATCTGTTTTCCTTGACTGCTGATGTGAAATAATTGACAGATGAAATGTGAGAGGATAATTTCATGTTTCACACCAGTGACTCCATTTTGTTTGGTACCCTTCTCACATGATTGGGAAAGACTCGTGTCATATGAACCCTTTGCCCAACTGAATGGTGAATCAGCAGGTCAATGATGAGGTCATACCAAGACCTCCCGAAAAGCTCTTTGTTGTTGTTTTGGTTGGGATGGGTTTTGTGTAGGCTTCTGAATAGGTTTCGTGATGCAGCATGCAGTTGCAGTACGTGTCCCTCGGTTCAGATTTACTACTGCTTGGCACTGTCAAAGATTTTAACTCTCTGACAGCAACGATATTCGGTGGCGGACCCTTTTCTGGCAGGTTTAGCAGAGCTGCCAGTGGTTGATCGGACACTGGCCTGTGCTTTCAGCCCAGAGATAACATCTTTGTCTTGGGGCTGAACAGTGCTTGCATGAAGAACAGAGTGACTGGGCTCCGACTGCATCAGGAAAACCTAACAAATCATGGGATTTAATCAGAAGGGTAGGGCCAGACACAGGTGAACCAAAACCTGTGGTAGGTTTTGTCCTGGTAGACAGGCCTGAAACGTCCTTAACAGCTTGCTTTGCTTCTCCAGTAGCTTCCGATGCCACAGGCTCATAGCAGAGGGCAGTCCTGTGTGCTATGAAATCAAATGACTGATCCAAACCACAGCAGGTACTCACGGTGGAAATGAGACCTTAACTGCCAGGAACGGCTCCCCGGTACAGTCACCAGTGCTCACGTACTGGCGCCCAGGAGAGGAGTTTGCAGAGCAAAGCAAAGGTGTGGAAATCCTTCACCTTTCTCCATTACAGATTGGAAATTAGTATTTGCGTTGTAATCCTAAAGCTGCGCGGAGGTCTATAAAATAGAGTCCGTCCCACGTCTGTCTGGTTACGCTTAACGGCAAAAGATAACTGCGTTTTCTGCTGCCACCCCCACAATCACAGAATCACAGAATCACTACGGTTGGAAAAGACCTGTAAGATCATCAAGTCCAACCTGGGGGGAAAAAAAAAAAAAAAAAAAAAAAAAAAAGCCAACCACCACACAACAACAAGCCACAACACACCAAAAACCAACCCACCCAACACCACAGAGCACCATGTCCATCAAGCTACATGCCACAATGCCACATCCACACGCTCCTTGAATACCTCCAGGGAGGGTGACTCTACCACCTCCCTGGGCAGCCTATTCCAATGTTTCAATGGGAGAGGGTGGGGGCCTCAGAGCATGGGGGGCTCAGAGCATGGCTGTTAACACGAGCACAACATTGGCGACAGCATCCTGGCATTCAGAGTGCTAATCCTTTCTGTATTTCTGAGGTGCCTGTCAGTAGGATTTTCTGATGGACCGATGCTCTGGGAATAGAGCCGATCTCTAGCTTCCAGAGGGCTCCGCATGATACCCGCCTTGCAAACTCCTAGCACAAGATAAATAATTGTTTTGCGCTCCTGCTTCCTATCAATGGTACTATTCTTGCCGCTATTCCCAGCCACGATGCTCGGTCGCCCAGCCAGCAGGTGTGGGAAGCTCAGCGAGGGTGGTCCAGGCTCGGCGCGCTCTGCAAGAGTGTATCCTGTGTTTCTCAATAACAGCCTCTCCAACCGGCGGATGAGCCCCCGAGGGAGTCCTAGACAGTCCTGCGTTGGGCAGAAGAAGTTGGCAGCGACACAGGGCCTCAAGGATGGAGTTTATAAAGCCGGGAAAAAGTCCCCTCCTGTGGCGCGATGCTCCGTGCCAAGGCCGTCATCCTTCCAGCCAAGGCGGGCTGGATGGGTCTCCCGTAAAAGCCTGTCAGCCCCTGTCATTAGGCAGCCGGAGGGGCTGCCGCTGAGTGATGCACAGCACCTCCTTCCACCCCGCGCTCGCTCCCCGCCAGCCGAGGGAACAAGAGGCCGGGATTAGAAATCAAACTCCGGGTTTTCTGCATGACTGTGCAGAGCGTATTAGCATTAGACCCCCTTTTTTTAAAATAAATATTATCTATTTGGTTTTTCCCAGCATCGGTGGTTTTGTTCTCACCCCGCCATCCCTGCACCCCCCACCGCCCTGCCAGAGGCATGGGTACGCGGGGGATTGTTCTGCGCCGAGCGGAGGCCTGGATGTGGGTTTCGGGGTTTTGTCCGTCTCATTACAGCGAATGCATCACCTGCATGACTCAGTCATTCTTCGGCTGCCTGGGGAGAGAGGCCTTCAAGAGCAGTTGCAACAATAATCCTGTCTCATTACGGCACATGGCACTGCCGCTGTGAAAGTAGGCAAGCTAGCAGATCTCCTTCTTAGAAAATACCAGTCTAGCCGTGCGGAAAAACTACCTTCTATTACTGGGTAGTCAATGCTATATTGTGGACTTCTGTAGATGGGGTAATTTAAATCGCAGTAATTAAAATGAAAAAGTGATGCCAGGACAGTGCAATACGGTTTTCCTTCATCTAATATCGAACGTGGAAAAAGAAATTGCAAAAATCTCTGTTGATAAGAAAAAAAATACCAAAATAGATTCTGCAGCCCATGGGAATGCTAAATATTTGTAAAAAGCAAATGTACATAACCCTCATATTTCTCTATACTTGTCTGACTATTTTTTCCCCTGCATTTGGGGAAAGCCGCTCAGACTGGATGCATTCAGTGGGCCCTACTTTAAGTCACTAGCGTGGTTTTCCACTGTCGTGGTCTGCCGTGCTCTTCCAAACCACAGCCCGCTCTCTGGAGTTGCCTTCATGCCTGCACTTCTTCTGGTGGACATCCACCCTTCAAGTACAAGGGCTGGAATAGGTTTAGGTAAAGGTTTAGTAAATCCCCTCCGTAAGGAAGAGCTGTGAACTGTCGCTGGAGGCTCTTCCTATAAATCCATCTCTTCCTATAAATCCATCTGTAAGTCCATCTAGGACCACTGGGAGCTGTACCATTCTATTATAGCCTTTGTCCTGCTATAGCCACCATCCTGGGGCAGCGTGAAGCTGCTCCCCTCTGCCCGCCCTGCGGCCCCAGCTTCCCCAGCGGCTTTCCCTTTTGCCCGCTCCCGGGGCACAGCCAAGGAGCAGCCCGGGGCTGCCGGGGTCCTCTGTACGGGGTCCTCCCGGAGCCGCAGTTCAGATCGCTTCTGCTCCCACGTGGGGGCCAGAACAGCACTGCTGTATTTTAGAGGATTCGCTGCAGGAACCTCCTCCCAAGCAGCAGATGTCCTTGCCAAAGAAGGGTAGTCAAGCTTATGTTTTCTGTAAGAAAGATGTTTCCTGAATGATTAGATTTTTTTTCTCCGACTCTCTGTATTAAAATATTAAAAAAAAGGAGAAAGTATTAGTTCGTGCATGTGGCTGTGTAGTTTAAATATATTTAAAAGGAAACTAGTCTTTTTCTTCCGCTAAAGAGTTGCATTTATACATTTTAATACGAAGATATGCTCAGTAGGGAGCAGGAGCCTATCATTGGCTCCTACTGCAAGCATCACAAACTGCAATTCTAAAAGAAAGGGCTACAGTGCAGAAAGGAGGAAGCGAATTTTAGATGCAGAGGGAGAATACAAGTATTTAGACCATATCTGTAGCTATAAAGCTAGAAATAAAAGGCTTTTTCCTTTGTATTTTCTTTTTATTGTTTTTTATAGTGCAGTACAATACAAACATTACAACCTGGCTGACTCCTGCAGAGATGCCAGGCACTAGCATCGTGTCCAAAAATTAGCTTTATACATATGCTAAATTAAAGATTGGCAGCCGCAGCAGCACAAATCCCATATTGGCAGCAGTTTGCAAATCCCACGTTGGCAGTCTTCTCCACATGAAAGAAGAGAGGAAATACAAAGGGCAAAAAGCCCAAGAGACTTTCTCTAGCGAATAGCAGCAAGTGGAACATAGAAACTATCTGCAGGGAAAAAAAATCTCCGAATTACTGAAGATAAAAGAATAAAGCTGAATCTGTGACGAGCTCAAACGAGGGCCCATTTACACCTTTTGGAGAAAGAGCCATTAGTAAGCAAATGTTATTTTGGTGGGAAGGGTGGGAGTCTAGTACTGGGCAGAGGATGGCACTTGCCCCCGTGGGGGCTGGAACCAAGGGGGTCGGGTTCTTCTCCAATACTTGTGTAAAGCTCCATTTAAATCTCCTAAATCAGGCTGTTGCTAAATATATTGGACCTAAAGCATATAGGATTATTTGGGTTCTCCTTTACAAATTGTATATTTTGGTCTGTCTGCAGGAAAAAAAATTAATTGTATTTTTTATGAACCAATCAAAATTGTCATTGCTTTTAATTCATTGATCTGAACATCCATATTTTCCTGTTACTTCTGTTTATAACTGTGTTCAGCATGCATTTCACAACGAGTAGTTTCTCTTACATGTAAGGTTGGCAGCAGTTCCTTCTAGGTCTGCCCAGTTGGGATGGATTACTTAGCTCCTTCAACCTTCCCACCTATCTTATTTTGGCTGGCGTTGCTTCCTTCTTGTGAAGTTACTGCATCTGTTAAAATCCAGTAAATCCTTCCAATGCTTTGACTTGCCTGGATTTTAGGAGTCACGCACCCTGTTTTCAGGATAGATACCTGGACTTGAACCAAGATATGCAGTAGTAAGTGGCTGTGTGAAGGTGAAAGAAAAAGAAGAGTCACAAGTTAAGAGAAATCACTTAATATTTAGTTCTAATGCTTGGCTTTATCAAAAGGTGGGTCCCAAGATGGACGTGCAGAGAAGTAGAATTTGAATTTTTCCAGAGCTTCTGGTTTTGTTTAGTCCTTAAGTCCCTATAAGCACTGAAGTATTTAATGATCTTCCAAACCCAAATCTTTGGTCTAGCACAAGACGTGACTTTTTTTCCTTCCCCAGAAAGGAATTCACAGTGAATCAAAGAGCAGCGAATGACAGAGGTTTAATTCCTTTCCATATGCATGCTGCCTGTCAGGTCTCACCACTCTGTAGCCTACTCCTTCCCAAGCCAATCGGTCCCAGGCTGGCACTGCAGGATCTAATGCACTGCTGAGTCAGTGGATGTGGCTCCAGATCAGGCACCTCTGCTGAGCGAGGTGAGGCACGTGGGACAGTGGTTTTGCCAGTGTGGGACACAGGTCTGGTGCACAGCATCCCCTGCCCCACTGCATTTGGCTTCCCAGCCCCTGCAGTGTGGGGCACCGGCTGCCACATCAGATAACCTGCCAGAGACACTCTGTGCCTTTTTCAGGATGCCATTTGCTTTTCAGCGGCTCACAGCTGCAGCAGCATGTGCCGGGGGGGTGGCAAAGACCCTACAAGTGGGATCAGGGCTGTGCTCGGAGTCCCCAGCCTCAAGTAACATCTCCTGTGACATCCAGACCATGCACAGGGAGAGGCGTCAGGTGGAGGAGCTGGGCTTACAGAGCGCTCCTGTGTCTGTCCTGCAGGAGGGAGCAAGGGCAGAATGTCCAGCAGCAGCACAGTGAGGTCCCAGCAGCGGAGCAAGAGCTCCAGGATGAGAAGGACCACGTTCATAGCTGATGAACCCCCTTGCAAAGGGGGAAGAAAAACACTGCCGTGGCCACCTGGAAGCTGGTGACCGCCCAGCTTTCTCTGCTGTGCTACCAAACATTCAGGGCTGCAAAGTCAAAGTGAGCAAAGCTCTTGGCCTCACTTCCCGCAGGTGATGGACACATGGGTTGTCAAAGCAGTCTTTGCTCGCATTGGGATTTCCAGCTGCATTAAGAGGTGGGATCTAAAGGCTGGACATAGGATTTTGAGAAGGAGAGTGTTGTTCCTGTATTATTCATTAGCTGACCTCTGCTAATCATGTCCTGGACAAAGACCCTTATGTTTGCCACTGAGGCACCCACTGAACCCTGGCTGTGCTCCATGGTCATGGTGGCTTTCTCTGCCAAGTCTGATTTTGCACATTCACTCTGTTGAGTCCTCTTTCACCACTGCAGCCCTGGTTTTGTTCCCAGGCTTTCTCTAGAGCCTGTAGGACCAGCTGTGTCCTTGAGTTGTCTGGCTTTGGCTGCAGATGCCAAGATGCTTCAGACAAGAAAAATTATCAAGTGGCGCATTCCAAGCAAATCGAAAAGCAGCTCTGTTTCACACAATGCATAGTTAGGCTCTTTTCCCTCTCGATAGTGTGGAAATGAACATCAGTCCAAAAAGCAACAGAGCATATTCATGAAAGGATCCAATCAAGGACTATTAAACACAACGGCACTGCCTCTTGTTCCAGGGATCCCTGATCCAGTGTAGGTAGAAGGGGGAAGTTTCTTTCTTCATACTCCTGGGAACAGAGAGTCTTTGACAGCTTCAGTGGAAGATGAAGGGATCAAGACCAGCTTCCAAAATACAAGAGAGTGAGGAAAGGGAGCTTAGACTGACTTTTTGGTGAGCACTCTGACTATTTGAAGGCACCACACAAATCGGAGGATGTGACTAGGATCCATGCTCTTCTAGGCTGATGCATGTGCATCTTCTTTGCTCATGCCAAGAGTACCCTTCTATTATTGCATACGGTTCCTGTAATGCATTAAACCATAAAAGCAGAGATCTGCGCAGGTTTCTCTGGAAAAGCTTGCTGTGCTGGGAATCCCTTTTGTTATCGCAAGTTCAGGTTTGATTTTTACAAAACCTGGTGCATTAGGTGAAGTTCAGAGGATGATATGTAATTATGTATGGGCTTTGCTGTATGAAATTCTTGGCTCTCACAAAAACAGTACCATGTGATTCATGACCATTAATCCTAGCTCATAAGGAGAAAGGCCCACCAAGCAGCAAGAGTTTAGCAAGAAAACTTTAGACCCTGTGCCAGGGCCAGGGCTGTTCAGGAGTCTGCAAGACTGAGACAACTATGTAGGTATGTGTATATGTGTATGAGAGAACAGAGCTGCAAAGTTACCTTTTTGCTCAGTACTTCTCGACATGCCCAAAAAAACTGTGAAACAAAGGGCCTCCAAACACTGCTTCCATACTGAAGGATAAGGAAGTCAGGCCAATTTCTGAACATCTTGGGAGGTTCCCTCCAGTCATCTCTTCTCTATCTATGGTGTGGTCATTAACCTCTTCTGGAAAGAACTGAGTTGTCCTCAGTCAAAGGATGACTGCTTCTCCAGGGAGTCTCCTGTTGCATTTGCAGTTGTGTCTGTGTCCTTGTCTGGTTGCTGGCAAGCTCATTATAGTGCTGAACTTGAATTTCTGTCACCGCCCTTGATCATCTCGTAGGCTTAGCTCAGAGCTTTCCCTGGATTGTCTACTGCTCCAGGGTCCTAAAGCATCCACATGGCATGTGCATGGTGACGTCCTGAGCTCCCCCTGGTTGCCCCTGCATGGCTGCTGTCTTCACAACCCAAGCGCATTCAGTGCCCTGACCAAACACTGGTGTTCCCCGGGAATACCACTGTTGGCACGCAGTCTCCATCATGCTTGGCTGCGGCCACCAGCTCAGCCCCGACACTGGTGATCGGCAGCACTGTGCTACTGTTTGGTGTGGTTGACTTGGGCTTTGGTGTCTTGGGAGCAATTGAGCCAGTTCAGGTGTTTTGCAGTGGGCAACAAAAGGTCAAAGTTAAGCAAACTTCCTCATGAATCTTCATGGACTTGCACGTAAGGGAGAGCAACCACATCCAAGGGACAACCAGGAACCACAGCTTTGGAGCACTGAGTGTGAAAAGGGGGTGAGAAGGGACCCATGAAAAGTCCATGGTTAGCTGAGGTAAGTCCAGCCATTTTTATGCAGGTCCACAGCCTCTGGTCTGGGCTAAAGGTACCTTTCCAGAAAGTATGAACGGCCTTTACCTGGCAGAGGGACCTTACACTGTGTCAGCACTTCACATCACGTGGTCAAAATGATTTTAAAATCTTGATTTGGTGCTCTAACTATGAGACACACTTTCCCACTGACAACAGCTTTATTTTTTGTAAATTCTTCATGGTACTTATCCCAAATGCTAGTGATACTTCTCTTTTACTGCGTTCAAGAACTTACCACTTCCAGTGGAGTGTTAACATGCTTAAATTATTTGTACATGCCTTGTGTCTTAATCACAGTTAAGCCAAACAGCACGTTATTTATCTCCTTTCATCTCTCTTTTTTACCTTGCTCATTCTTGCTTCCATATGAACATATTTCTATTTATTATGACAAAGTGCCCAGAATTAAAAATAACTGAAGACTGGCAGTACTGTTGTTGCCGAGCTGCACAGAGATGGAGGTGACATGCTACAGCTCCATTGGCTGTTTTGTCACTACTGCACTGTCACACAGTGCACATCCCTTTCTCATTTGCCGTCCCTGGTTAGCCACACTGCCGCTTCTGCTTTGTCTTTCTCACTGATGGTCCGTGGCTTTGAATTTTGTTTTTATCCTTGGCTCTTTTGTATTTAGTTCTCATCCTCTTGAACTGCTTTTGATTCTTTTTCATGTTAGGGTCACTAGAAAATTTTTATTGGGGTGATGTTCACATTTTCTTTAAGACCATCAGCACAGATGCAAATTAAAACAAAAAAAAAAAAAAATTCCAACAGGAGTACCCTGGACACTTTTCTTAGCTCGGTCTGATTATTTTACTGTTTATTTCAGCTTATTATCTGCTTAACAATCTTTTCCAGCAATGCAGCTTTTTACCCTTGAACATTAATTTTGAGCGTTTGGGCTTAGAGGTAAAATACATGAACCGCACTGAAATTATGAGAAAGTCTTGAACAGTAAAATGCTGCTGTAATACATAATTGTTTGAATTGTCCTCCTGACTCCACTGCATTATTTTCATTCAATTATATCACAATGGCATGAGCACATATATCAAAAAGCTGAAACGAGTCAGAATCGTGACCGTCTACTCCTCCCCCATGTCCTGTCAGTTTCTTCATCCCAGATTAGTGTCTGTTGGCTTGGGAAGCAAAGAGGGAGCAGATGGACCACAAAATGAGATTCTGTAACCTTCTTACCCAATAGATCTGCTTTCTGCATGTATTCAGACATATTTACTTACTGTAGTGACAATTATCAGTTTTATTTCTTTTAAGAAAACCAAACAACTTCAGCTCAGTATGAAAGAGAGCAAACTAAATTGTCTTCTGGCACCGTTACCATCTGTATAATTTTAAACCAATTAGGAGTTATGTGGCCAGATTCCGATCTGCGTTATACCTGAATACGCTCATTAAATCCATAGATACGCTTAGGTATAAGGGGACAGACACAGTACGTCCAGTCTGTGGACTCTAGATAACTTTTTATTGTTCGTAATGCAGGTCAGAAGAGCACAGATGTTTATTTCCTGGGATATTTTGTTTGACTATACTATTTGGATGGCCAGATGAAGGATCTTTTTACTTGCAAATGAAGGGAGTTAGATGCAAAAGTAACCAAATAATAATAACTGCAAAGCTTCAAAATGCATCAAATAAATAATTCGGTTTATTCAGAAACTTGCATGTTTCCTATGCCTCATTTGAGGTGCACCCATTCAGAGCACTGGGTGTATTTTAAATGAGAGTAGATAAAAGCAGTTGGCTAGTGTTTGGTTAAAGTATAGCTGTGAACGAAAGCATCTCCCTGCTGTCAGCCATGCAACGTGTCGGTGTAACCGTACATTGAGCTCGTCCTGAAGATCCACTGTTAGTGTGATATTCTTAGGGCAGCAAAGGTCTATAGTTAGACCTTTCATATTAGCAAAACGTTGTGTGTCTCATCCGGGATAGCAGCCACCAGCCCCGAAAACACTGAGGTGAGGCTCGTCTTGCCTGTTGTAGCTCTCTAGGAAGAAGGTGCTTCATCTCAACTAGCTGCGGAGGCCGCCTGCATATTCAGCCGAGGGAGCCGGGTGCCTCCAAAGAACAAATCGGCTCTATGCCTTAGGCAGCTAGTCTAGGAGAAGATAAGTCTCCTTCCAGATATACCCACCTCTCATTATTGACTGTAAAAAAACTCTAGGAAAAAACTTAGAGCAGACACCTAACTTTTAGATGACTCAGACTGGGTGCGAGGAATCCAAATACGTTGTGACAATGTATTTGGCCAAACGCATTGTGACAAGCTCCTGTACTAAAAAAGGTGCCTTCACTCTCCTGCTGAGCAAATGGGACTTGTCCAACAAGTATATGGCACACATATGGCCACGCACTGGAAACACTGGGTATCTTCCTTAGGAGGAGAAAGAAACATGTCAAACCTAGCAATTAAGACCTGGAGTTTTAGGAGTTTTAGGTAATGGGGAAAATAAAACGGAGAGGTAGAGACTTTGTGTACAAGAATTGCCTGGCTGCCTTATATGCGCGAGTGCAGTGCCAAGAGCTGCAGGTGTTCAATCAGACTGCTTTTATTTGAGGTGCCTAACGTGGATTTCGAAACCACCACGTAGGCAACCCGGCTTGAAAATTGACCTTAATTTCTTCTAATTGCATGTCTTATTCTTCATTATTTTTCTTGTTAGAGACAGAATTTTGAAAGGCGATTCACTAGTGCAGCTATTTTTGACTCATCGCTGACTTTGTCTTCGTTCGTGTTATTTAATGGGTTCCAGTGGCCATATGCTGCGGAGAATCCTGGAACAAAGTGAGTAAACTGGGAGGCATTGCTCAGAAGGATACATTTCACAGTTGGAAACACACTTCATACTAAGCCTTCTAACCAGTTTTTCCAGAAATCGCAAGCTTGATTGCCATGATATCTGAACATGGCATTAGCTACTCTAATGAGGAAAATAATTGATATGCTATGGAAATTAGGTCTAATTAGATCTTGTTAAGACAAATATCTCAGTTCAGCCGAAAACTTGAAGAGATACATTTTGCAGCATTCCAGATTATAAATGTGACCCTCGTTCTTCACCCCCCTCCACATCTTGGGTTACTACTGGTAGAAGGGAGTGTGAAAAGCCTCCTTATCAGAACCACTGCAGTCTGTACCCACTTGACACAGAATAAGTGACAAAGATGCTAGGTAGTTTAAATCTTACATAGCTTAAAACCCATTTATTTTTTACATCAGCTTTAGACAAAGATCCTGATTTCAGAATATCTCCTGCCTATTCATTTTCTTCAGTTAAAGAAATACATTAATGTTTATATATTTTCGGGCCCACAGCAAATAATGCTCTTCGATGCTCTTTAATGCTGTTTTCATTGACTTTAGAACAACATGTATGCTATATTATATCAATAACATTTCAATGGAGGGCAAATATTGAATGCAAGCTATAACAAAATCAAAATTCCTTTGAAATTTTAAAGGAAAAAGAAGAAAAAAGGCCAAAAATATATAAGGTGGGCCAGTATTTAGACCGGGAAGATGACTTATACCCAGATGTATACCTTGCAAGGTGCTGCCAAGCGATGGGCCAAACTCATCTTCCCCCTTCACTAGTGGTGTTGCCCTGGGACTCAAAAGCCGGATGAAACCTTATTGGCAGCTGCCTCGTTTTCTTCCAGCTTGCACAAAACACAGATCCAAAATCTTTACTGTCCTGATGGGCTTGAGTTTCCAGCTTGCACACTGACACTCCTTCCGCAGTGCAAAAGAGAGGGGAATCAATGTTCTCTAATAATTTTAGTTTGATATTTTCTCATTTTCACACAATAAGCTATTTAAAGTGAACTCTTTAAAAGTCTGCCTTAAGGTTATTAATTCTTCAGAGCCCCTGAGCTAATGACTTGCAAACCCGAAAAACACTGTGTATATTCTGTAACATCACAGGCCATTTTTAAAATATAACGTGTTGAGGAGCCAATTCCCATTATTTGCTGCAATTCCTTTGCAGTCAGCCTGGGAGAGGTGGCCAGGTGCTCCCGGTCCCTGCAGCCGCCAGCTTGCCCTCTGGGGAGCGGGGTGTACTGTGGGGTGACTCTGCAGAGCAGTGGGGACAACTCCTTGGTGCATCAGTGCCCCTGGGAGCCCAAAGGCATGAGGATAGCGCAGGGAACCAGCCTGGGCCGGGGGGATTTGCCCATGGAGGCAGGTTCACCAAGTGGTCCCTGCAAGGATGAGGGTCTGATGGCAGAAGGCACAAAAGCTTCTTCTAGGCAAATCCAGTCCCTCTGAAAAAAAAAAAAAAAAAAAAAAAAATTATAAAATCCATCTATATGTCCTGTTCTTGGCAAGTTTTGAGCAAGGGGCAAGGTGAATGACCTGGTGTTTGCAGTCATGGTTCCTGACAGCTTTTCAATGTCTCTGTGTCTTGATAAACACATACCTCTGTCCACTGACATTTTTCCTTACAAAATGAGTGCGGGGAAAACCGTGGCAAGCTAGTATATAATTTTGCTGGATGAAGGTGAATAATAAGTGAGTAAAACAAGATGACTCTTCCTATGACCTTTAAATATTAGTAAATTAAGTATCCATTTGCATTACTCATTTTCTATTATTAATGTATTTCTCTTCTTTTATTCTTGGTCTGGTCATTACCACTATTCTGCATCTTCTGTTTCAGAAAATACTTACAATCATTGTAAATATTCCCAAACCCTCCATGTATAGATGTACACAGACAGTCACTGGATGAGATACCATGCAGACCAGCAGCAGATGTATGTAGATTTCTTCAGTGGGAGTCTATTGCAATGATTTTACTATTTAAGTCACACAGCACCAAGACAGCAGTTGTTTTTCTTTTTTTTAAATATATTTACTCTTTTTGTGACAAACCTAATGATTGCAGAAATGAGAAATCAGCCTGCAAACAGTCCACATTTAAATAAAATCACCCCCACACTAGACTATAACAGTGGCAGATGGACAGAGGAAGAAAGTGTATATAGTCATATTTTTTGCCATTATAGTATAGACCCTTTCAGATTGCGGCAAGCAACTTGCCATCTGCAAATCTGAGTCTCTCCTTTTCTGCTGAGGCACTGATTCAAGAATGATGATTTCTGAAGTTTGAGTTAAAGTATTAAGTGGTTTATCTCTCATTTTAAAGGCATACTGATCTCATGATTTTACTTCAAACACATGGGAAAGGCATCCTGAAAATTTCCTCAGATTTCTCCTTAAGACAAAACCCAAAGCTACTGGCTCACACTTAGGTATGTGGTGAGGTAATGGGTTGCACACATGAATAGCTTTTTGTCAAATAGTCTCTTATTGCTGTTGTTCTCCCGGCTTTTGTTTGGTTTCCTCTGTGGGCAAATGGTTAGCTCTCTGCCTGTATGATATGTAGATCACACTGAGCACCTTCCTTACTGCAGTAGACTGTACTCAACAGCAGCAATGGGGGTTTGGTTTTAATGTTGCCCCTCTGAAGAGATAAGAATCTGATCACTACATAAATGTCATCGATTTTCAAGGGCCAAATCTTCATGTAAACAGCCGCTGATTTAGTGGGAGTGTCAATTTATTACAGGTTTGCCAACAAAACCTGAGCACATTTTTAAAACCCCTCAATGTGTCAACCCACTGTTGTTTTCCACAGTTTTATCTGACCGTAAGTTTGCAAAGTGATGCTGAGGATGTGCCCATCACAGAGCTCAGACAAGCATATGCAAGTTGCAGCCTACCAGGGTTTCTGATGCTTTCACGTTGTGGGCAGGGAGTTGCTTAATCTAAAGGTCAGGACTCTCACACAGGTTTAACAATTTTTTCCCCTCTGTGTAGCCAGCAGTAACCAACAAAATCTCCTCAAGGGTTGAAAGCCTATATTGAATTTGTCTAAAAAGAAGAGGATGCAATTCAGTTCTGGCAATTTCCTTTCAAGAGGTGCTGCAGTATGCATTGCATCTCAGTATTTCTAATTTTCACCAAATCAGGGTCAGTCTCTATAGATGCAAAAAGAGGAAAGGTTGCTTTTGTTAATCATACATGCAAGAGCCATGTGCAAAATAAAGTATTAAATACAGTAATTACAGTAATTGTTGTTAAAATATTTCTACACAATAAACCTGCAGCTTTGAAAACTCTACTAGAAGCAAAAGAAAAACAATCTGTAATGAAAAAATTGAAATCAGAAGCCACTAATAACACTAAAGGGAGCCCAGAAGCCAAATTAATGTTTCTACAAAGAAATACTTTCCTACACCAGGCAAATTCCTAGTAAGACTCTCACCTGGGTCTTTATATATAGGATTCAGATTTCATTTTGAAGCATGCTTTTTACAAACTGTTTAGTGTTCATATGTCATTACCACTGTTGGGCCAGATTGCACCTGGCATCGATATAAACAAAGCTTTGGCAAGAATTCTTTCCTTTGGGATGGAGACATCTGATTTTCAAGCTGAAAACATGTCAGTGTTGCAAGACACTCCAAATAGCCTGTTTTACCAGTGCAGTAAATTAACCCGCCTGGTGTAGTGTTAAATGCTTTACAAACATCGACTGAAGGCGAGGGAGGGAAACAGCAAAAAACAAACAAAAACATTTCAATAACTTGTTTGACTAGGAGCAGTGGAAAAAGTACAAGCAAAGCTCGAAGGGAGGAGGTGGTCCTTGGGAGACAGGACAGCAGAAGAACAAATTTTCTGAATTTTGTCCTGTGTTCAGCTCGGAGAACAGGCCACGGTGTGGAAAGACGCAGAGAGAAGGAGCAGAACGATTTATATAGACAACAGAAAAGGCATCTTCATCTGAAAAACAGATTAGGATAAGAGCAAACAGTGACTGTAACTCATCATCGCCTTGTCTACAGGAGGAAGTCTTTTTGAAAGCTATTGCATGCAAGAGGTTTGCCTTTAATTCTGCAAACCGCTGGTGGACAAAGACTACGTAGGCAAAACAGAGGATAAAATACTAGGCTATCCCCCTTGCTTCCCCATTGTTCAGGATGAAAAAGCTGAGCTGAACTTTTGGGCATGCAGAATTGCCTGAGTGAAAGCTCTAGTTGCTAGATCGTGCATTTGTGCTAAGCCTGAATGGTCTGGAGGACAATGGGGTTCAACCTGCCTGTGGCTCTACAGCGATTCTGCAATATAGATGTGAAACTAGAATAGCTAGAAAGTAGGTCCACATGCGTATGGACTCAAACAGCGACCTGTCCTGAGAAACACAGGGAGAAGGATTGTTCTTGAATATATATATATTTATATAGCTGTTAGACTGAAGCCATTTTGCTCCTCTTGTCTTGCTATTTTAATTATCCTGATAGCCATCTATTTACAAACATGCATGTAAATGGACTAGAAGAATTAATTAATATTCATAAGCATTCATAAAATGTGACAAAGTTTATGTTAGGGTGGATGATAATTCCCAAGAGGATTACATTTGTGTTAAGTGTAGATTTATATTAGTAAGAT
The DNA here is from genome assembly GCF_030936135.1 of Gavia stellata. Lineage (NCBI taxonomy): Eukaryota > Metazoa > Chordata > Aves > Gaviiformes > Gaviidae > Gavia > Gavia stellata. Next base: position 59,535,911 of record NC_082594.1, read on the forward strand.
TCATCATGATTGATTCTTGCTTGGCCAGCAATAGAGGACTTAGCTTCCATACTGGCAGAGATTATATCTGGTCAACAGGAAAGGAAAACTGGCCAAGAAACTGCCAACACAGAATCTGAAGCTGTGAAACCTGGTCAAGAAGAAATAAAGCCAAATAAGCAACAGATGAAAAATTATCTTAAAGCAAAGATCAAATCACTCAGTTGGAAACGAAAATTGTATTGGAAAAGGTGATGCTGAGAGCATAAAGGGGCATAGGAATTTTTTTTTAAAAAAAATTAATAAATAAACTGGAGTGCTGAACACCAGTAATTTTTTTTAAAATGGACCTTAACATTTTTCAAAAGTAGAAAATAAATGTAGACAGTTTTAATATGCTCAGAGCCTCTTGACAAATAGCAGAGAGGACTTCTAAACCTTCCAAATCATTTGGAAGAGAATGCCAGAGGTCTCAGTACAAGAAAGCCGTGGAAATACTGGAAAGAGTCCAGTGAAGGGCTGCAAAGATGTTGAAGGGACTGGAGCATCTCTCCTATGAGGAAAGGCTGAGAGATCTGGGACTGTTCAGCCCGGAGAAGAGAAGACTCAGAGGGATCTCATCAATGTACATAAATACCTGAAGGGAGGGTGCAAAGAGGAGGGAGCCAGGCTCTTCTCAGTGGTGCCCAGTGACAGGACCAGAGGCAATGGGCACAATCTGAAACACAGGAGGTTCCCTCTGAACATCAGGAAACACTTTGTCACTGTGCGGGTGACCGAGCACTGGCACAGGTTGCCCAGGGAGGTTGTGGAGTCTCCATCCTTGGAGATACTCAAAAGCCATCTGGACACAGTCCTGGCAACCAGCTCCGGGTGGCCCTGCTTGAGCAGGGGGATTGGACAAGGGGACCTCCAGAGGTCCATTCCAACCTCAGCTATCCCGTGTTTCTGTGACTCTGTGTGAAGCCCACTGAGGAAGGTGATAGATCAAATGAGGAATCGGAAAAGAAAGAGACTTCGGTAAGATATACGCTTTACAACAGTTTTCCGGTACTGTTGTACCTGGTACAGCACCCTCAGACATTGGAGTAGTCTCATGGGCTCAAGAGGGACAACAGACTTGTTCCTGCACCTGTGCTGCAGAAGCCTACTGCCTCTAAAGAGTAGACTTCCTAGGAAGTTTATTGAGGATTGCATGCCAAATGAAAGAGTGGGGAGAGAAATGGGTAGGCAACTCACCAACAGACAAAACCGAACAGCACGGATGTCACTGTGTATTTTGCCCTCAGAAAATAAGTGGAGTTCTCTAGCGGTAGAGCAAACCCTTGACAAGCGGTACTGACCACAGCCCCATCCTGAGCAAAAGCAAAGAAACCTTAACTAGCAAAGGACCTGAACAACCTGCTGTGTCCAGCAGCATAACCACACACCAGCACAAGCACCACAAACACGCCGGCGGGGACAGTGCCTCGGTGCCCAGCTGGAATGAGCAAAGGGAGCCGGGGAGCTTCTGGAGGCTGTAAGGGCGGCTGCCAAACGGACACAATGCTCAGTGGCAAGCTGGCAGCGGAGGGAGCAGCCACTGCCAAGGAAAGGGAAGGGACAATCACCCGAGTCCCACCAGGGTTAACCTGCACCTGATGCAGATGATGGGAGTGGGGATTCTGGCTGGAGAAGGTGTCTCTGAGCACTTTGGGGGAAAAACTACCTTCTGGTCTCAATATGAAACATGTTATTACTGGGGCAATCAAAAAGTGTGAACAGATTTAGCAAGTAAAGAAGAACAGTTTCCCTTAAAAAGCATTTGTTAGGTAAGTAGGACACGTTTTCATGAATCTCTTTTGGCAGTCCTTCATTCAGATCAAGAAGGAGATTCATATCAAGTGAAAGGGACAAAAAAATTCCTAAATACATATTTAGTCCAGACAGTTACACAACAGTAAAGCAAGTTAGGCAAAAATGCGAGGAAAAAAAAAAAGTGAGCAAAAATGGCAATTTAATGGGTGTCAAACTTGTAAACACTGAATTCCATTTTATCACTGTTGTTTTAAAATTAATGTACTAAAAACAAAGCAGCAGTACTGTATGAATGCAATCATACCGCTGTAAAATCCTGATTGTCCATGAAGTTCATTCACACAGGAAAATAAGCTATAGTGCTAGCAGCATTTTGGCGAACAGAAGCATGCTGAAGCTTTGCATCAACTTAATGTTATTGGTGTTAACTAAATTCAAAGTAGTTAAATTGATACAAAGGCAGGGTCCAAGCTGGCCCCAGCATTTATTATAAGTGTTAAGAAGTGGTCCAAAGCTTAACCCATCTTATTAGTCTTTTAGTGACATTGCATTTGGCAGAGTCATTGTCCAAAAAGGGAGAGAAAATACCTGATAAGCCAGACATAAAGAATTTGAGCTCAAAGCCTGACAGACTGCTTAAAGTGGATGAAATCTATGTTGGATTTGGACAGATCTAAGAGTAGGTAATGGAAAGACAGGTGGAGGAGTCCACATGTTCAGGCCTGGAAAAAATGTTATAAAGGGAGCAACCTAAGTGAAGGCAAAAGTTGTGTTAGTCAAGGAATCGATGATTTAGCAAGGTGCCCTGCTTCCAGATGCCTCAGTCAGTTATGCTGAGGTAACGTTATAGGTAAGTACCTATGGATGTAAGAATGGGGGCTGGTAGTGATGGTTGTTATGGGATGCAGGCATTTCCTTGAATCCTACCTGCTACTCTCCTCATTAAGACAAAGCAAGTGAAATGATGGGTGCTTAGCTGGTTGCCTTTGGTGGAAAAAACATAAACGGCTCAAGAAGTTCTTCTTCCCATGCTGGCCTTCCTAGCTGCTTGTTGTCATCCTTTGCAAGCCCCTTGCTTGCAGTGATGTAATTGTTTGTACGGCCATGCTGTAAACGGCACTGCTGAAATGGTCTGCGGTAAAAAAATCCTAGTCTCCCATCCAGAAATAAAATAAACCCCAGTTTTTCTAATGTGATTGCTTCAGTGATCCAGTTTGCATCTTGACTTGAGGAACAGTTACATCAGAAATGCTTGCATGGGGAAAAAGTGGGGCACGGAGTGGAAATAAGCAGAAGAGGGTAGGAACTGCTTAGATCTTGCAGAAATGAACATACGTCGATTTATCTTATTCTTTTATTGGGGAATATGCACCAACCTTACTTTAAACTTTACAGATATTCCAGAAAACCCGACTAAGGAGCACCTTCTCAGTCAGCTTAGCATTAAGAAGAGTTGATTTCGTCAGGAAAAAAATGCAGTTGAAGAAAAGATTAGGGAAAGAAATGTCACAAGTTCCAGTAATTTCTTCCACTGCAATCAGGAGTGTCTAAACGAGAAACTTAAAAAGGTTTTGAAGAACACCAATAAATAATGAAGATTTCTTCTCCACATGCCTATAAAGATGTGTATTATATTGTACCAGTACAATACATCTGTCAGTGATGTACAAATACTACACTACAACCATAGGATTGACACAGGGGAGATTTGACCTAGAAAATAGCCACCTCCTCCACTCCCACTTTCAAACTGGAGAAAAATCTCAGTTCCTTCAGCACTGATCATAGGTCTAGGCAGGGAAAAATTCACATTGTCATATTTGGTTTAGACCACAGAAAACAAGTGAAGTCATTTCTACAAAGTCCTTATTCCTTGCCAAGAGTACATGAGTCATAGAGTTGATCTTATTTTATATATGAGGGCTCAGTTCCTGCCTCAGCTAGTCACTGCCGATGCAGGGACACACGGGACATGGCATTCTGGTGCTGTTTCCCCTCTCCCACTTTGGGGGGGGGGGGGGGTTGGGGTGGAAAGAAGGGGCGGCAGTTGCTTTTGTACTGCTGCCCATCCTTCAGGGACTCTGCCAAGAGTGAACAGCTAGCTGTAACGGGCTTTGTCGCGTCATCAGGAGCATCTGAGAAAGTGTTGCCTACAGGAGGTGCTAAAACCTGCATTTGGGGTGGGGTGGGATGTTTGGGTTCCTTGACTCAGCCCAGGCACCCATCCCAGTGGGATCTCTATCAGAAGGAAGCCTTTGTGGTAGAGAAAGAAGAAGGATTTCTGGCAAAATCCAGTGTAGTGAGGTGGGTCTTTGTTAAGGTAAGCACTGGCTGAGAAATACATGTATAAAACAAGTTTGCTTTGCGGAAAGGCAAGAGTTGTGTCAATTCAGTGCAAAGCTTGTTAGATGAAAGTTTCCTGTGTTGAACATTCCCATGGAGAGCTATCTATTCAGTGCTCCTGGCATCTACTTCGTTCAAGCTTCTAAACTTAAAAACATCTAAAATTATGTTCATGCTCTCCCAACTTTATTCTCCCATGAAAGTAATTACTGCAATTATAGGCTACTTCTACAATGCTAAATGCATCTGATCCAAGGAGAGGTCCCTGGTGCCCTCGCCTAGTGGGTCAGAGGGGCTCACGTCCACATTGCATAGGGGCAAACCTCTAGAGCAGACTGACTGCAGTGACGGATATGTAGCACGTGGGTCTGGGTCTCCCCGTAACACACAGTGGGGCTTTGATGGACCTACAGCATGATTGTTTTTCTGGGTGGTTTTTCTTCAGTTCCAGCAGCTGAAATAATATGAGCCGTGTGCCACATCAACATGGGGGTTTTGAACCTTTAGCTGAGGATATGTGTTGCACGCCCTGGGGCATGGCAAGATGGCACGTGTGAATGTTTGAAGGTACACGGGCCTTGCTGGAGCAGCGTCACAGGACTGAGCAGGGGGGGGGCAGCTGAACTTGGTGCAGTCCTGCCCATACTACTCTTCGGGCACAGTGCCTGCAGAGACCCCTCTCAAACCACACCTTTGTTTTGCTTTGGAGGAAATAGGTGATTCACTACCCCAAAGGAGAGTCTGGATGTAAATGAGCAGTTGTGCCTTGTGGGCAGCTGGGGCCCAAGTTCTTCAGATGAAGTTGGGAGCCAAGTTACCTGATGGTATAGATTTTCTCAGAGGGTCCATAAACAGAAACTGAGACAAATAACAAGATCTCACAAGGGAGCGCAGGACTGCATGAGATAATCTGTGCTTTAAAAAGCTGCCCTTGAGATGAGAAGGTTTAAGTCCTCTCTAGACGGCGCAAGAACCCGCCTGGTGGGAAGACTTCCTGGGGGTGCCTTGCTCAGCATATGACACCTGAGTGACCAGCTAGTGTCATAAACCCCGTGCTAAACCCGTTGCATGGAAACACATGCATCTACAAGGTGACACCACTTAACTTTGAAATGTAAGTTGAAAAGGATGAGATGAGACCTTTTTTGCACTAGTACGATTTTACTGTGGGCATGACCTGTAAACACTTGGACTTGGGGAATTCTGTGGGATTTAGACCAATTACAGAATATTAATTTGCTAATTTACCAATGCAGATAAAGCACTTTATGAAAACTGAGATAAGAGCTGTTAATGAGTATTTGCACAGTACCAAAAAACATGCACAGTTGTTCCAAGTTTTCGCTTTGAAACACCTAGGTTTAATGAGACTGTGGGTAGACTGGGCAAAGTTTCTTCCAGAAAAGAGGAAGGATGAAGGAAGCCATGGCACAGCTGACCTGATTTTTCTTAATTTCTTCGTTCCCAGGGGTTTCTGAGCAGCTTGGGGCAGACGCTGGCTCCTTACGTACAAGCAGGCATAAGCCTCTGGCCAGCTGTTTTCTTTCTGATAAACTTTTATTTGCCTTTACTTTGCCTTTAACTTTCCACATTGTTTAATGTTTACCTCATGTGGCTTTAGGATTTTTTTTTCAAATAATTTATTAAATAATTGAGGCAGTAATTAAACGGTGCTTCTGATTATACCCATTTGCCAATCTTCAAAACATTTGATCCATACCTCACTTAGAATCACCACACCTGAAATCAGCTCCTGAACAGGGGTTGATAATTTGTTAAAGCAGATGTACTCTTGACAGACAGCAATGTCTTTCATTATCGGCATTAACAAAAAGTTACATTTATAGAAATTAAAAATGGATGCCTAAATGTACACATTTTCCATAATAATTTATTACCTTATGCCAAGAAAATACATCTTAAACTAGAATATTTTTAAATAAAAAATAACCGTAACATACAGTTAAATTCATGTACCGGATAAAAGAAATGTATAGCCTTTTTTTTTTTTTAATTGATACAACAGATTGAATATTTTGTGGTCTCATTTCATCATGCAGCAGCTCATTCGGACTGTCCAGGAAGACTAATTAACACTAATGCTTCTAAAGAATTTTCATTTGTGATGCTAATCTGTCACAAAACCAAAAGCATCCTCAGAAAGCCAGGGAAAAAAGTAAAGAGACTACAGCTTGCAGCCAGCTTAAATTAGTGTTAGCTTGATTTGTCTTAATTGAAAGGTTGTTTACATCTCTTTTGTAAGTGTTTATAAAAGTTGGCAGACAGAAGAATAGCTGCCTACGTACATGAACAAAATTTTCTTTTATTGAAGCTGTTGTATATAGTTCTGTCATTAAAAAAACCTTTTGAAATATTTCTGTTCACATAGTCTTAAGGTATAAGCCTGTCTCTGTGTTTATGTATACAAACACATACCCCCCCATACTGTATTATTTTTGCTACAGAGATATTTATGCTAAGTCCTCATATTACATTAATATTTCTTTGTGCCAATTCGTTCTAGCAGCCTACTGGCCTCTATTTAAATTTCTATGAGATACATGCAAGTTGGAAAAATATCTTAAACGCAACTTGTGAAAATGTCCTGCTCTTGCACTGATATACAAATCCTCGGATACCCTGGCTCAGCAGAAATGTAGCGCTTACATAGCTGAGCACCCGTAAAGCTTTATGGGGATGCATGGGCCCGGAGTCCGGACTGCTGGCTGGGTGGACCTCAGGTTCTTCTCTGGTTCCCCACGTTCACAGTATCTCAAGCCAGGCCATCACCTGATCGTCATATGTGGAAATTGTCCAGATCTGATGATGTTGGATAGACCCCCACCTAGTATCTTCAGGATCCACGTTGGCCACACTGGTAGAGGGACGGAGAGGCTTGCTAAGCTTACATGGCAGCAAGCAGCTCCCAGCTATTCATAAACATCTTTAAGAGATCTTGTCCTTTAAAAATACAGGATAAATATTGTCGATAGGTGCACTGATGCGTTCCTAGACCTTAAGTAAAACTTCTAGGAAAATGGTCAAAGAAATTAAGATTCCCCAGCAGAGCATAATTAAATTGCAGCTTAGTTCATAATGCTGGCCACCAAAGTTTGCTTCATTTTAGTGTTGCTAGACCATGTAGTGCATGTAAAGACAATTAGCAGAGCAGAGAGAAAAGCAGCAGATGCTAGAGATGCACAGAGTTAGATGACTCATTATGTCATGAAGAATCTCTCTTTCAGAAAAGTGAAAAGGTTGGTATAAAAAAAGAAAAGGCTTGAATAGACCAAATAATTAATAAAGAAAGAATTTGAAGATTTCAGGAAAGAGTAGCAGAAAAATCAGAATCTTGCAGTGCTCTAAAACATGCATTTGCCTGAACAGCAGAGGAGAAACGCCGACGTACATGACAGAGGCCTCATTCTCCCTCCTCCTCCCCACTCCTGTCCCTTCATTCCTTTAGGATTACATGGTGCGTTTGGCATGTTCCCTGTTGAACCAAAAGAAAATGTGTTTTAAAACTTCGTAAGTCTTTAAAAACTCCTCAACTGATTATCTGTTTGAAGGTAACTAAAAGAAATTATTTAAGAACAGCTTCCCGAAGGCTTTGCGATGTATGTATATTTTACAGCAGTTCTTCAGTCTAACAAGACTAATAAGAAGTAAGTATTTGCCATTTCAAAGATTTATTCTCACAAGTACCTGATGCATGTCAGGTAGAAGGCAGGTCTCATAAACCAGACGCCTCCTGTTCTCAGAAACACTCTGCTCATTGGTTATGGTTCTCTTTGTTTCCTTAAAAACAAATGTAATTTGTCTTTTCTCTTGCCAATCTCATCTGTGAATGTGCAACTTAATGAAGCATCATTCTGTATGGCGTCACTTCACTGACGGAGAATTAAGCATGTAAAAAATATCAGGCTTTCCCTCTGCAGAAACTCAGTTTTGCCCAAAAAATGCTGTGGGTTTATAATATATGTGCACTTCTGCAAAATATTATTTGAGAGATGCATTCATAGGGAATGCATTAATATAAGTGACAAAAGACTCAGCAATGTCAAGTCCTGTAAACAAACCACTCCAGGGAAGTAACATTAACACATAATTGTATGTTTTTACCATGTCAGACCTGTCACAAAAAATAACTTGAATTGTGATTATAGTAATTAATTTTTCCTCTGCCATTTGAAACATGCAAACTTATTATGGCAATGAGAATGATAGATACGGGCCTGCCATTTTAGCACATCATATATTTACATTTCTGTATGAAGAATTATTACCAAAAGATGTTAACAGCATGAGATCTACACATAAACATATCTTTAAGTATACCCACTATCTTTACATTAAGACCTGAAGGTCTTGAGAAAAAAAAGGGGGTAAGACTAGGCAAGAAAGATAAAGCAAAACGGAAGGGTTTGTCCCCAAAATCAGGCAGGTCTAGAAATCACGGTGCTGGAAAACTGGTTTGTGGGATATCGTACCAGTTTGAAAGGAAAGAAGAAAATGTCATTTTTCTGTCTGCTGTTGCAGTCCCTAAAATTCTGTTAATCTGACCATCTTTGTTCCGTTATTGCTGTATTAACAGTGTTCAGGGTGAGTGGGTGGCGGAGCTTCCAGCTCTGTGGCATTCCTTCTGTTTCGAAGCGGAAATTTCTACGTCTTGACATATAACTTAAAGAAAAAAAGGGGGGAAAAAAAGAAAAGAAGGAAAGAAGGAAAGGTACTGATTCAGCTGGGAGGAGAGTATGATAATACTATTACCAAAGGCACCTATTTAGATGCGCTTATACTGTGTAGTTTTAGAAATAAGCCCGAGGGGCTCCTTCTTCGCCGCCACCCCCTTCCCTGAGTCTCGCGCTCTGCCTGCCTGATCCCATCCGACAGTAGAGCTGATACCGCACTAATCCCCGCAAGTTTGGGACTAATGAACTAACTGCTGGGCTGCCGCCACGGAGCTTGGTCCCAAACTATACTGTACTTCACACTCGATTTATTCTCCAGATGGCGAGACTGCGCAGCCCCGCCGCGAGGGACCACCTCTTCCACTGGAGTGTAAAAGTGGACGGATGTTGTTTTCTTTACAGATTTGATAATTCAGAGCTAGGAACTCATGAGAATGGTTAGTTATTAGGTTTAATGGGTGCCAATCGAGCCGGCAACACGCGTATTCCCGTCTTTAATTTCAGCATCTATGTGTCTGGGTGGCGGTGGATTTCTCGGCAATGCTGCGTCACTGAAACCTTTATCTTCTACAGTTGGCGTAGCTGCACGTGGTAAAGAACATCTTCCCGTGTCCTCCTCCAAGTCAAACAGAAGGGATGCTAAAGTAGCCACCCTGACCAACGTTTTTTTTCCCAGTGGGTTTTCCAGCATGAGTTGCAAATTTATTGTATTTTAATAATATCACTGTTTACCATGAACCTCTCTGTTGCCTTTCTCTCTTGTTCAGTTTGATAAAGAACCCAACCCACGTGGGACCCAATGGGGATACCACCATCCCAAGCTACCTGGGGATGGAATAGTTTACTTAACGATCAGTGTTATTTCTTTATCAGCTATTCATTCATGACAGAGTATTATCCAATGTTGTAGTTCTCGTGTGAAGAAGAGGGTAAATAATTTCTTTCACCGTTCCTTAAAAATCCTAGATTGACCATTCTTGGCAGGGACTTCACATACAGTTTGGAAAATGTGTTTATTCTTGCGTCTACTGCTATAAAGACCTTATTCTACCAAGGACTACTTTTTTCTCTATTACAATGTTGAAGTAGTTTACCTAACTTAAAATTTTAGCTTTTCGCATGGATCCTACAATAAGAATAGCATCTACATTTCACTGTGTAATGAGGCAGAAAGGGCTCTCCCTTTCCTCCATGTTTTTAGTACATTTAGTCAGAGGTTTTAGTACATTTTTTTATTTACCCATGAAATGTTTTATTGGAAGCCTGGCTGGGGACCTGATATACCCTACTAACATCGGTGGGATTTTCTCCTTTGTAGGAAGGGTAGGCACCGAGTCAAAACCCTCACGAGCTCTGCCTTTGGCAACCAGGTCCTCCTAGTTTATCCCACAATTAAAAACACAAATTAAATCCTGAAGTGGAAACTATAGTGACAAGAAGTATTTTATTATGGAAGGGAAACGTTTCCATTCCTGGGCTATCTAGGCAGACAGATCTAAAACGTAGTGGCTCTAAGAAAATGCATCAATTCTCAACCCAACAGATGGCATGGGTGTGTTAACTAACATAGCAACATATTTTCTATTAAAATATGGGAAAAAACAACAACCCCCTCCCCATGTTTGTTGGTTGGTATAAATTCAGTGAAGTTGTTGGTTATTTTTGGGATACGTACCAGAGGGCTGCACATTTAGTTTATGTAAATTGATAACAGCAACAGCCTGTTAATAAGTGTTTTGTATGGAAATATACCTAGAAAGACACGATCTGTCTTTTTTGGGAAAGGAGTTTGCAGCCTGAGGAGGAAAAGAGCTAATGAGACGGTCTACTGCTCATTATTATAATCTGGAAAAAATCATAATGAATTAGGCTGTAAGTTTGCTAGAGATATGCCTTCAGTTGGAGTTGGATGCTGCCTTAGTGGATAATTTGGGGAGATCTTTCTTTTGCAAATTGGATCAGTGTGTGCTGAAACGGTGATAATCTGACTTTAATTAAAAGCATAAATTGGTTTGGAGTGTGTTTTTAAGCTACCCTTCTGCATCATATCCAGAAACTTGCGGGCCAGCCCTAGAAACCAGTTACCCCTGGTCGGCGAAGGAAAACATAGGGGATTTGTATTACCCGGTAATGGCATCATATGGTTTGGTTTACCTAATTCGGAAGAACCATTTCAGACGGCTGTGCGCCGGAGCTGTCTTCCAGCTGGACGTGTTTGTAGTAAACTGCATGCATCTTTGCGTGGCTTTCCTAATGGCCCCAGTCAGAGTCCATTCACAGCAGTTCGAACGTTTCGGGTTGTATTTTCCAGAGATTACCTCTGAACGTGCCCCTGGATCGCAGCACAGGGATGCACACGTGTGCACCTTGTTCCCATCTGTCCGATTAACGGGCATAGGCTCCCAGCCTTCGGAGAAGCGCGACTAGTAGCCCCAAGCTGAAGGCCGCTTGCTTCGTATTTCATTAACTTTCTGCTTCATTATTCCTTCCTTTTAAACAGTTAGAGCCATCACTTGCTTTTCTCTAAACTTACCCTAATTATCGGGGGTCCCAGCCCTGTAAATCAGTACACTGCAGAGCTGTCTTAAACGGGCCTGGGAGACCCTGTTCTGATCAGACCTGACAACTGTAAGCTACTGTTCCCTCACACTGTTTAACTCAGACCACATTGGGAAACCGCCTCTGCCCCTCTCACCAGCAGAGATTTGCATCCGTCTGGTTTAAATCTACTGTCATGTGCTGTCTTGCTGATTGGTGTTAGCCTGGATATTAACTTTGATGATTTTTTTTTATTTTTTCCCCCTAAGTTTGCCTGTTTTCTTGAAAAGCTTCTCTATTCAGCAACTGCATATTGTTCCTGTCGTTCCTGAACCTCTGTGAGTCAGGAGCTTTAAAGTTTTATTAGCCCCATAAAAACTCTTCACAAATGAAATGACTTTTGATAAGTGTCCATTTTGACAATGCGAATTTGTTAGGGGCTGTTGGCGAGTGGAAGGAATTTGGGGTTGAAACTGCAGTTGGCAGGAAGCAGGGAGCCCAGTGCCCTCCTTCCCCCCCTCCTTCTTCTCCAGGCCAAGAAACACATTTCATTTCAGAAAAGCATGGAAGTATTCTTCATGCAAATCAACTATTAAACAGATTTGTAAATTTACATTCACAAAAATAGCGAACGGCCACGGGAAGCACCTGTCTTTGGACATTTTATTTTGTGCCAGCAGGAGAATAGCTTTTTACGTGGTTCAAGAAAAATCTCCAAGTTATTTTGTTTTCACATGTGAGTTGTGAACTCTACCACAGGCTTTAATACACTTTGGATACATGGAGAAAAGGAAGATTCATCTAGCAAAACCAAAGAAGTGTACGTACATCTGTGCTTACTGACATCCAGGCACTATAGAGGTGAATTACAAAAATGAATTGGTTTACGCAAACTTAATAACGTGCCAGTTTTGTGAGTGCAGATGGTTAGTGCAACACATTGTGGTTAGTATAAAGATTTGTGTTTGTTAGACACATTCAGCACTAGTGGACACAAAAGTCTCGTTTTCTACAAGTGGTAGCGTAGAAATACTTAGACATAAAACCCGAGCATTTTATTTGCCAGTTATAAAGAAACGAGGAAGGTAAAATTGCGAGGTGCTAGTGATGACTGCTTCAGTGAAAGTCCAAGAGTGACGGACATTTTGGGGACACCAATATACTGGCTGTCCAGCTTTTTCCCCACGTTGTTTCAACAAGTTTTCTGCTCAGTGCACTTTTCTATCAATAGAAAATATGCTTTCTTTTTCTTTTCTTTTGCCTCTAAACTCATATATATTGTAGAGAGAAGCAAGACTGACCGTTGTGAAAACCCTTGAAGAGTTTGACTTTGGCCATGCTGAAAAGTGTGTTAGGATAAACTCCGTGTCCAGCGGTCTTGCAGAAGAAGATCTAGAGGTGCTTTTGCAGTCCAAGACCCTTCCTTCAAGCATGATGCTGCCAAAGGTTGAAAGTGTTGAAGAAATAAGATGGGTGAGTACCAACAACACAGTAGCTTTTGACTGAAGTTGTTGGGCCAAGTTCACACAGGCATAGCGATGAATGACTCTGAGTTATGAAGAAGGCTGCAAATACCTTATAATGGTGTTGCTTGGCTAAGGTAATTAGGAAATGCATCCATTTAAATGTGTGTAAGATGTGCTGTATAAAAAGCCTACGTGGAACACCTTGCGTTTATAAAGAAAACCAGGTTTATTTCTCCCACGGTCAACAAAGAAGCAATATTGATGTCAGAGTATATTATCAAAAATAGAAGCAGAAGTATCTGACTCTTCTGTAACTATCCTAACAAGCAAAACGACTGTCTCTGTCCATGAGCCTTAATTACATGCATTGTAAGCAGGAGATGGGGAAACCATGTTAGCGACATATGAAAAAATGGGTTGGGGGGAAGGTCACTCCTTGGGGCAACTGGAGGAACAAACAGGAAGCTTTTAACTAGTGTTTTTAATTAGCACAGATATTATTTCCTGAACAGTTCTCTATTTCTTCCTTTTTAATTGCTGACAGGTGTGTTTGTGTTTCACGACTGACTTTTCAGCCAATAAAAACCTGAAATGTAAATGGTTGGCATGTCAAATTACTTAAGAAAACTTTGAAATAGGCCTAATTATGCTATAATTGTTTTAATTGTCAAGAAAAGGGGACATTTGTTTAGATATACCATTATTGCTGTAACATGCCAGTAAAGGAATAGTGCTTGATTATTCACTTCCATATTTTTTCAAACCGCTAGCCGAGCAACTAGCACGCGTGCAAGCTGTGATGAAAGGCAGGCAGACGTATTAGGATCTATTTTAATCTCAGCGTCTAACCTTGATCAAACCATTGAGATCGGGCATGAGCGTACAACTGAGCAAATACGTTGGGTACATGATGAGCCCCATCCGTTTCGTGGCACTGCCCCTTCAGCCTCCGCCACTCGATGGAAGATACACCATCCCCTTCCACCAACATTTAATTAAATTAACCGGAGTATACCTCTCAGGGTTTACAGCCGTGTAAGTGTTAGACATAACTTGTCAGCAATGAATATTCATGCTTCCAAAATGGCAGGGCCCTTGCTGCCACCAAGCAGGTTTTGCGGGGAGGTGGGATGGGGGGGCTCTTTGTCCCCTCATCCCCTTCCACCTTCCCTCTCACTAACTTTGATTTCCGTCACGGAAAACAAGCCAGCCCCAACAACTTCTGCCTCACGGTCCACCTTTTGCTTCCCTCTCACTTTGCCCAACCTTCGCACACAAAGAGCGCGCTCTGCTTAACGCCGCTGCCTTCTTTTCCTAATCCTCCCAAAATTCTCTCCGGCATGATTTTTCAGCCTCCCAGCCTCCCAGAAGCTGTTTATTTCCCCACACGCATACCCCCCCCCCCTCATTTTTATTTATGTGCAGCAGAAAACCTGGAGGCTGATGCACAACTAAAAGATGGGCTTACTTGTTTTCTTTTGTGTGAGAATCTCTTGCTTTCCTTTTGTCCCTAGTGTGGGTACTTGTTTGACTGGCATGGCTTATTGGACTATAACAAGCGTAACTCTCCCTCCTTTGTGGCGGGACAATTCTCCCACAAATCCCGACCAGTGTGCATTCTTCCCGACACACTATTGGGTGTGCACTGGAATTGAAAGAATTGCTGAGGCCTTGCTACTTCATCCCCTCCCCAAGCTTTGTGGGTTTTTTTTTCCCTCCGCCTTCTTTTTTTTTTTCCCCCCTTTCTCCCTGAAATGAACACTTTACCGGGCCGGAAACATTTAATCGTCTCCTTTTGAAAAAAAAAAAAATTAATTGAAACTTCTCCACTCGTTACCTTTTGTATTGGTGCTTATTGCAAATTTTTTAAAAGGGAGAGGAAGGGAGACAATATTTAATTAAACGTGCTTTTTTTTTCATTTACCTTCAAAACAAAAGATAGCAAAAATCCCAGGAGTGTGACTTTTAAAAAATTTTAAAATAAGAGCTCTACTGCTTTGACTTGCACCTAAAATAGAAACATTTTACTTTTTTTTTTTTCCACTTAAAAAATAAAAATCAGATAGGAGTCTTAAGAATATGTGCTGATGCCATTATCTTACCTCATTTTCTGCATTTGCCTGGATGAAGTTTACTGTTTTCTGTCGCTGTAGTACCTGCTATACTGTACATTCACACGTGTGAATTGCGTTGATTATTATTGTTTTTCTCCTTGCACATTTTTGGGTGGAATTCTCTTCTCCAAAGAAAAGTTACCGAGAGGGCCACGGTGATGGTGCAAAGCAGGGATGGGAAGGGCAGAATTCTTCATCGAAGAAAGCTGTGATTTATTTTGGCCTAATTGTAAAGTTACTGCAAATTGCTGGAAAGCTTTTTTTCAAGATCTGGGTGATTAGATTTTCCTTCTTTTGGGGAGGGGTGGTGGGGGGAGAAGCTAAAAGGGGAAATAACACCTCTAATCCAGCTTCTGGTAAATAGGCTGCCAGCTTTTAAAATGAGTTTCCTTTCTATTAGTCAGAATATTATGCTAAGCCTTAAGCATTAGTTTTTTATGTTGCCATAGCAGCCTTATTCCTGCAGGGTTGTGACCTGCGATGATTACAGTACAAAGCTTATAGGGTCTTGAAACCCCCTTTGAAGATGAAAAGTCTTTGATGGTTTATATTTATGCAAATCTCTTAGATATGATTTACCCAACTGAGACTGAATGGAGAGATGATTAAAATTCCCTTTGCTTTGATATCCATTAATAGTCAAATATTCCTTAAATTTAAAATATATGCATATGTTATTTTTGTCTTTATTTACTAACATATTTTCGCCGTACCTGCGATATGTTTATCTCCGTGCAAATTACTCGATCTGGACAGACATAATAGATTTACAATATAGGGCTGAGGGTTCTTTCCCCCCCTTTTTTTTTTTTTTTTTTTTTTCCCTTTTGAAAGGGGAAAAATCTGTGCAAGAGCTTTTGTATGTTTCCAGATGATAGATTTTGGAATTTGGGCTACCCCACTGGCAGCTCAGAGCTAGCTGTGAACTGGTCTCATGGAAAAAATTGGCAAGCTTTGGTCTTCAAAGAATTAAACTTCCTTTTTAAGGCCTTCCTAGGTAAGCTAAAAAATTATGAAGAAAAGCCTATTGAACAAAAGGGTAACGGTGCCGTAATGAATAATACGGATGCCACTTAGAAGGCTGGGGAGCACTTCCAGTGATGGCAGTGCTGGACCTGAAACAAAACCGGACCTCAGGTACAGCAGCACTTCATTGTTTTCCAGGGCCGCGGATTTGCATTTCACTAAGCCAGGGTGAGAGGTGCTAAGCCTGGATTTTTTTTTTTTTGCAAACCAGCCTGCAAACGTGGAAACGTATGGGAATGCTGCAGTTTTGAATCGCAGGCCTTGTTAAAAGCTGGTTTATTTTTTTTAGTTATAAGGTTTTGGGGTGGGGAAGGGGTGTTGTTTACAGCCAGGTGAATATTTAACGTGTACATGTAGACTGTGCTTTTTTTTTCTCTCTGATAGCTCATACTGTCTAGTTTTAGTTTTCAGACAAATTCTTACATCACCTAAAAGGCCGAACACTTGTACAACCAATGAATTTTATCCCCTTTGTGGAAACTGCAGTGGGCTTGCTCAATTTTAAGGTAAGCAGGTCTTGAAGTGTTCATATTTTGCCATCTCAGCAAACTAGGATAAGCAGAATACTCCCCCTAATTTCATCAAGGAAGAGAGGTTAAAAAATACTAAACATATTTTTCAGTCCCCCAAAACATTTGTGTGTTGAACTCTCATGTTTGTATTTTAAAGGCCTTCATAAATTCAGAATATTTCAGTGACAGAACAGTTCCAGATAGCCCATGCCAAATAACAAAACCTCTCTGCGTTACTGTCATCTTTTTAATACACTTGGAGTGGAAACATGCTTCTCCAAAGATCTGAAGTACTCACAGTGTTGCAATACACTTGGCTATTTAGTAGCTGTCGAACTCGACTTTTTTATACCATTTAATTAGGAAAAAGAATTAATCATCATTTCACTATTGCTAAATTGGCATCTTTATAATGGTTTCTACTGATAACATTACAACCAAATTTCACATTATCATTTTTCTGTGCGAATGATAGGGTGTTTAATGCTAAGATTAGAAGTATAATTAACTTTGAAAATAGGAAATATCTGAGGAACGTGCTCCTTTTTTAGGGTAATTTTAGATCAAATCTTATTTTTAAAGTGCATTTTGATATAAATTACTCCCCAACCTTTACTATCAAGTCCAGGTTTTTCAGAAAGGCAAGGCAGTGTGGTAATGAAACGGAAGATCTCATGCTTGCACCAGGAATTCAGCGTTCCCCTCCCGAGCTCTAAGGGAAAAGTTTCGGACCAGCTGAGGACACACGCATCAGAAGTACCTCCAGAAGTACCGGCAGGCCTCGCAGCCAGCCTGCTCGGTTGATACAGCCATTTATCTTACAACACACGCTAACGTATCTGGGAACATAATAAAGCAGTAACCAAATAGACACGCTCCTGTCCGGTGTGCGTACACAGAATTAAATCATATTTTAAACCGGCTGAGGTTTTTCTTCACTTACAGTATTTTGTAGTGGAACTTTTAACATTGCAGTTCCTGATGTTGGCAGGAGAGTTGCCTTTTAAAGCACTCCGGTTAAGAATAATTTCTTGTCCCACCAGCTGCCATAGAAAATCACCCAGTAGTAGAGCTTTTAATTACATCTGCCTCTCTCCGTGTACCTCAGCCTTAAAAATTACCCATAGTAATATTTTGGAAATGCACATCTTCATAGAATAGCTACAGCAGCAAAATTTTTCTTGCTTTTATTTTAATACTTTTCTACAGCACTTGTTGCGTTTTTAACTTCCTTACCTACTTTTTAATTATATGTCACGGAAGACTTTAAATTGGCAATCCTATATGGAATGCTTATATCCTATAAGGAATCCACAACCATGTTAAACCGTTCATATTATTTATTTACTAAAAGAGATGCTGATCTTTATTGCTGTTACTCATGCAGCTATATTACATGTCAAACTAATAAAATTTAATAATTTTTGTTTGCCTTTAAGCAGTATTTGACAAGTGTTTTGTTTCATATTGTTACATAAATATCTGAAGTAGTGATCACAGTAATACCCAGGGCATTATGTCAACCAGAAGGTAGGGAATCAGCTACGATGTCCTGTATTTACACAGTCTAGGCATACAGGCACTTAGGGAAAGATAATGTTTTCTCTTTTGCTGAGTCATTTTAAAGCATCATGCATAGTCGAGGACCTACAAAGACTTTGCTTAATAGCAGCAATTTTAACCGAAGGATTTTGGTAACACTGAGTTGCTGTAATATTCTCTTAGTCTCTCTGCATCCTGCATTTCTGGAGAAATTAATGGTCTATTCTCATTTGAAGGCTGTCTGTGAAGAAGCATTGAGAACAGGATCCCAGGTTGGCTTTCATTTGGACGCAGTCGTCTTTGGAGGAGAGGATTTCCGTGCCAGCATAGGTTGTTACCTGTCTGTTTACTATAAATGTTAATGTATGGCATTTGCATTGGAGAAGCCCGATGTGATTTATAGACCCTTAGCTTTCCAACAGCAATAATTAAAGTAATGGCAACACTTGATTCTGCATTTTACATTTTCACTTTTCTCCTTCATTTTTTTAATGCAGAATGCATCACTGGGAAATTAAAACATGGTCCCTGTGTGTTACAGGGCACTGACACTTTCTCATGCTTCTTGCCATGAAGTACCAAAAAATAGTGAAAAAAACCCCAAAACCTGTTGAGTCACTGAAATTATTTTAAAATATGATATCCATAAGAAACATGCGCATGCTTTTAAGAACTACACTTAAAGTCCTAAAATTCTGGTGTCTGCTTCATCACTGTTTTACAGACAATTATCAGTCGGGCTTTTGACATCACACACAAATACTCTCCTGCTACATTTTGCTTTCATAAATTTACTTTAAATATGTCCCATGTCAATACAGCCACGTATTCATGTGAAAGCACTATTAGCCTTCCTCAAAAATAAGAAGTGTTTCACAATTTCTTTTATGAGAGGCTGCTTAGCTTCTTATTAATCTGATTCAGTTTAAAGACAAAAAAGTGCAGAGCTATCAACATTGAAATTAAAAATAAGTACATTAATGTAAAAATTAGCATTGCTTTACTAAAATATTCCTTACAAACTATAAATCTGTGCCTAAATAGTGACCCTAAGGAAAGGGAAAATATTATTATTGTTGTTGTTGTTATTATTATTATTATTAATTTCACACCAGCCTTCACATGAGCATGCTGCTTATCTGGTGCACTGTGAGCACATGAAGTCTCGTGAATACTTTTGCTTCTTCTCAGAAGTCATCTACCATCATTTTTCATCCAAATACTAAAGCTTAAATATTCAGCTTAGGACATCAGTTGTGACAAGAATCACAACCAAGGAAAGTGCAATCCTATTCTCAGTGTGAATTTTTTAACCATTTAGTTGTACCCAGTATATCAATTTGTATATTTGCTGCTTGCTTCTCACTGTACATACAGTAAAAATATAATCAAATAATTACTTCATGTTGGTCCCAACTCCACAGTCCTTACCAGCCAAAACTTCCACTGGTTTCAGGCTTACAACTTCTGATTTGAACGGAATCAAAATCTGAATTTTATAAGCTAGTGTTTAAAGAGAGATTTATTTCTTTCTTGCTAAAGCAGCTTTTATTTTCCTCATAAGAGTATTATTTTGACAATATAGCCTTGCACTCCTATTTTGTTTTCTACATTGGTTAAACGAAATCTCGAACTTTCTTTTTTTTACATAGGAAATATTTAAAATAGAAAGGTTTAAAACACTCCTGTCAGCTTTTCTTTGTTTTCATTATTTTCATAGGTGCAACAAGCAGTAAGGAAACTCACGATATTCTATATGCCAGGCAAAAAATAATAGTCACAGCAAAGGCATTTGGCCTTCAAGCTATAGACCTTGTTTACATCGATTTCCGAGACGAAGATGGGCTCCGCAGGCAATCAAGAGAAGGTGCCTCAATGGGATTCACTGGTATGGCTTTCTGCCGACGTCTCAAAATAATGCCTAGCTTCTTCAATTTAAATATATTGCTACATTTACTGTCACTTAGACAAATAATTTGGCTTTATTTCAGGTCATTTACTGAAAAACTCGGTAATACCAAGCTCTTCTACATTTATTAGCACCTTAAAAACTGTGGCTGGAAATTTTGCCTGAAAAGTCACCGGCTGCTTTTTAAAACCACATCCCATGAAGCGCGCGACTGTTTTTGAAGCAAAGTTGGGGTAGAGGCTGGGCAGTGATTCCTCCCATCACAGAGCACGGGAAAGGCGATACTGTACTGTGCAATGACCACTCTACAATTGCTTCTTAAAATACGTGGTTCCCTTTCTCCTATTTTTTTTTAAACAGCAGTTGTTAAAAAAACACTTCTTAGGTGAAGGAGTTGAGAAGCAAATCTCGTGTGCTAATTGTTAAGGAGAAGTTATTTTCTTATTATTTTCTTCGATTTGTTTTTCATCTCCTGGCTCCCCTCCCAGTAAGTGCTGGTGACACCTACGGGTATTGGCAGACAGCGAGAGCAGCAGGCTCCGTGCCCCAGAGTCCTGTAAGGCAGCCTGTTACCCTGTGATTGGTGTACCAGATCACTCGGACACCCTGGTGGGACAGTGCAGCCACCAAAATTGGGGGTTTGCAATAGAAATCAGCCATTTGGCACATGCATTAGGGAATTCTAGCATATAGGACGAACATTTTACATTATTTGTCTCTGACCGTCATTCAGGATATGCGTACAGTAATAGTATCTCTCTTAGCTTTTTGTTACCAAGGGCATGAGTCCTGGTGCCGCCATCTAGCAAACCATATTTTTACAGTTAGCGGTATATGATATCTTAAAGCACCAAGCAAAATAATCCAAGAAGACAAGCGTTCTTTTAAGTGATCCCGACGTGCCAGTGAAAGGATAGCTATCGGTGCTCTTCAGCACAAACTCTGCCTTACTGTCTGCTGAGCTTCTACGTTTGCAAAAGCAGATCTTGTTTCGGAGGCAAAACGGTTAGCTCCTCACAGCTACATTATCCACGTCCATGCGGACTTCCACCCTCCATTCATCTGCGATTGAAGTTGGGAAGATAATAGACCTCCTGAATGGTAGCACCTGCTGATGGCTGCCTAATCTCAACCAATATTTCCTAGCTTAAGGAAAGGCTTGATTTTTTAAAAATTTAAGCATCTGAACCTCCTGTTGACAGAAGATGGAGTTGCAGATGCTTAGCACCTTTGAAAGCACTCTTTTTGAACACTTAATGTGTATTTAAATACTTAACTCAGGCTGTCAGTTTAGGAAATTTAGAAATGCTCAGCATAAACAACATTGATGGTGGTTTGGACTCCACTGACTTTACGGTGGATGTTGTCAGACGTCAGGGTAGGGTCCAGGTAGGAGACAAATAAAAGATCACGTCTGGCAATTTAGGGTGTAAAGTGAGTTTCTAACTCAGCCATAGAGGTGTCTTGCTTTCCGTACGAGGAGCAAAGATCTGTAACAGGTACAGACGTCATTAAGGTGAACTCACAGCTCCTGCTCTTTGCCTCCTGCCTTTCCGCAACTATCATCAACACATTTCCAAAATCCAGCAAACCGCCTGACAACCAGTCCAGCCATAATTACAGATGGGTCAATACTAACTTTTCTGATTTGGTGGCAAACAAAAATTTTTTAAAATCTGTTTAAGTCAAAATAGTACAGCGTTTTTCGTGGTTTTGGTAAAAAAGAAAAAAATATTTGAGGTTGATGCAAAATGTTTCACTTCTTCCTTTGTTTCTTTTGCTTTAAGTTTATTTAATGTTTTTTATAATCTTTCTTGCTTGTTTTGATTAAAACAAAATGTCTTTTCAAAACTAAAAGCAAAAATACTTTGTTCCAAAACTATAGAAATGAAACATTTTAACATTTCCAATTTAATATTCGTCACAGAAAATTACAAGTAGGTCGTAGCTTAATCCATGACCTTGTATAAAGCAGAAGTCTGCAGATTGTATTTGCCGCTGACAGTCCTCTGTTAATGTGAGAGTAAAATACTGAAATGTCACCTTAATAACAAATTTAAAACACAAAATTCTTGTTATTTTTAAATACTTCAGATCGCGTCCTGCTACTTTTTCATAAAGAATCCAAATCATTGAAATCAACAGGACTAAAATGGGCTGAGGCTTCCAAATTGCTCTCTTAGCCAGAGAAAATACACTTATTTGCATGCATAGGGCCAGATTCATCACCCTCGAAACTAATGCAAATCCAAAATTTTCAGCAAAGTTATATGGCCTTAGATTTCCCATATTCAGATTTGGACTGGTAGAATTGGCCTTAGTGTAATCAAATATGTTCACTCAAGATTAAACAAGCTAAATAATATAACGAAGAATTTACCAGCTATTTAGTTACTATTGTGACCCTCATTGCTTACTGTAGCCAAGTTTTCTTTTCCAGTTATCTTAAAAGCAGCCTGTTTTTTCTTCAGTGAGTGTGTTTACATAAAATTAAATTTTTTCAAATGTAATTTAGCCAAATTAATAGATCTTTTATAGGTATATGTATATTTTTTTATGTATACTTATATATATATATATATATTTGGGCTTGGGTGGTATACACATACACACACACACACGCACATGGCAAGATGTTTTACGATACCAGAACCCGTGGACTTAAAGTCAGTGTGTTGCCTATATAAATGGTCATCAGTTTTAGGAATGTTTATGTAAAAAATTAAATAAACCTTGCCATAAGCTTTAACAGCTGACTTAGTCATTATAGAAAGTCCTGTGCTACATGCTGAGAAGCCAGATATAAATACGAAACACTATAGGTTTCCTCTCTTTTTGCAGTCTTTTGTAGAAGACTAAAATGACACCATCATACAGTTACCTAAAAGACTTGACAGGTATTGATTTAAAGCACGATATATCAAGTGGTACTGTAAAAAGGATTTCATGGTCATAAATTTTAATGTCTTCCAATTTTGCACTCTCTCAGTAACTTGTCAATAACAACAATTCCGTTTAAAATATTTGCTTCATTCCTGCATGGCATTACGTCTATTATACAGTTATTTGGATACATAATCTGTGACGAAAATCAACCGAGTGCTATAAATCAAAAGTTAGATTATATTCTCTGTAAATTGTTCAGTAGTGTTTTAATGATAAAAAGTATAGTTTACTGCTACAGATATCTTTATCAAAAGCAAATCTTTTTACAGAAATGTTTTACCCTTTAAAAAATCATACATAAATATTTTTATTTTTGTTATAATTATAGACTGACTTTAAATATCATTTAAAATACATTCTACATTTTTCCCAGAAAGTTAAGCTCCTTAGGATTTTGCAGGAATTATTTGTACACCCTTCAATTTTAGAATTAGTAGTTTAGCTAGGGAGAATTTGTTGTATTACAAATAAGGAACATCATAATCTTATTAATGGTGATATTTGATTAAATTGACTAAAAATCCTTTGATTAGACCTAATGTAAAACACATTAGTTAAGAAAATTTGTCTCCATGTAATTTCTTTCAAAAAATACAGTTCTTACCGAGTTTTAAGCTTTTACCTATTTTTACAATATTTTTTAAATAGTTATAACATTGAAATTTCAAGCTGAATATTTGGATGCCCGTACGATCATAAACTAAAGGATGTTTATCAGGAAATTAAAATTGAGCTACTTATGGCTTTTTAGCAAAGAAACGTAGCAACACTAAAGAATCACTATTTCTTTGCTCATTAAATTAAGTAGATTGTGCTGCTGCGTCCCCAGATTTTGTTTCTACTCCAGGTTCTCACTCAGACCCACTGCAGTCTGATAAAAGTAATCCCAGGTTTTTTGCAGTGGCAGTTTCATTTAAAATAGGTGTATCTCTGCGGTCACGCATGAGACTTCTTAGACCAAGGGTTGGGCTGATTGCTAACATACGGCTGGCTTGATGTCACTAAGAACATGGGAGCAGACCCCGTTGTGCGCAGGAAACCTCCTTAGGTCCCGACGCTTCAAACTTCCTTGCGTGCAAAAATCTCACTCCCGCGAGAGGCTGCAGCGGGCGGCGGGACGGCGCAGCCGTGGGACCCTCGGTGTGCAGGAGGCTGCTCACTTGATGGCAGGTTTGCAGGATCAGGCTCATCCCTCTGACTAGTTTTGTTATCTGGCACGGAGGAGAGTCGTTTATTCCGCGGGAAACTGGGAATTACGGTAGCCTCTCTTTATTAAAACGCTTTGAAACCAAAGTGCAGAAATCACACCCGTCTGTGAAATTCCCCTAGAAATGAACTAATAATGGCAAATGTTACACTTTTAAAGCTGTCAAACAAATTAGATATGTATTTGTTTTAAGGTAGCTAAATACAATAACAGATTAAAACGGATTATGTGGCTGTCTATTCCCGTTTGAAAATCTCTAGTCAAAAAAGGCAACATGTATTTTTATTTTCTTAACTTATGTTTATACAAGAAAGGATTAAAAAAAAGCGCTTCGTAAAACCTCAGGGCACCGCTGGTAGTTGTTTAATATACCGGTGACTAAATAAATATTGCAACCTACCTCCACCTGCTAACTATTGCAACAACAACAATTTAAACCACGTTGAGGATTTTATGATGCTAAGCCAATACTGAGAATTTAGGGTATGATCCTTAGGTGACTGGTAACTTTTCAGTCCTGCAAATCGCTTGCCATCTTCTTCAGATCTCATCTCCTGAACGCATTTTAGTACAACTTATTTAAGAGTGGCTGGAGCTGTTATTTATATAGTTAAATTCAGAGATGCATTACACTTGAGTGTTATTGACTGCCCCAATCAAACAATTGCACCTGAAGTGACTGAGAGAAGATGTATGGATTGAAATGGGGAGGGAGGACAAAGAATTGTGGGTTCTTTCAAACTATGTTGAATGCAAGCATAGCTCAAGATATTTTTATTCTTTAAAAAATCTGGCAAAAGCCTATCTGCCTGTTGTCCAGTTTAAAAAATAAAAGAAACCAAGTAAAATAATTAGTTAAAGAGCAAGAAAGTCTGCGAGGCGTATGAGAGCCTCAAGTGGTTGGAACATTTTGCTTGAACATCTGTTTGTCGATGCATGATTCTGGTGTTATTAATCTGCTTTGTAGGTAAGCAGGTGATTCACCCCAACCAAATTGCTGTTGTCCAGGAACAGTTCTCTCCGAGCCCTGAAAAAATAAAGTGGGCACAAGAACTGATTTCTGCTTTTGAAGAACATCAGCGATTAGGCAAGGTAAATATTTTGTTAATACGCCATAGTGGAAACCAAATTTGAATAATATTTAAGATTTAGAAAGATTGGTGATGGCTTTTTGCATTTATTTAATGAAGTGTGCTGTAACTGAGAGTAGTGCTCGTGAAAGCTGTGTCTGGATAGACTATAGAGTGTATATTTATTATAAATGTGTCACTTCCCAATATATTTACAAATACACCGGCTATCTTTTTCTCCCCTACCGTTTTAACTTTAATTCTTTGATTACACAGCCTTTTGAGTACCTGCATATATCTACAGCATCGGTGAATTAAAACCGCTTCTCCATTATGCCACGGAATCACAGTGCTACTGTCGTAGGAAAAGATTTGCAATCAAAAAGCAGGTAGCCTGGCAGACGACTCAGACTGCTTCTGCAGACATCATTTATGGAAAGAAAGAAACAGATTAGGAAGTGTTGGTTTTCTAAAAAATCTCTGTGTTGGTAAACCTGTTTCACTTTTGGGGGTTTGATCCTGCAAACATCCCTAGTAGTAAGCGAATTTACTTTTGAGCAGAGCTGATGCAGATTGTGGTTCTTAATCATTAAAAATGGGATGTTTTATGTGCATTTGTACCAATTGCTGGACCTGAAATTTGGATAGAGGAGAAAGCAAATTAACACTAGAATATGATTGTTCCTAATTTAGTGCATCATTGAGTCTCACGTTTCCTGCTCTGTGGGTTTCTGCTATGTAAATATTGCGGTGGTGATGCACAATCTGTCTCCACTTTGTGCCAGTAATACTTAAATTAGGGGTCGCCTGAAGGAAGATTTTATGCTAGTTGCGGCATTGTCAGTTAATTATCTTAAAGGTTATTTGCTATAATCCAGTTTGCCTCTTTTTGAAAGAAAAAAAGTTGCAGCTAAATATGTTTATCTTAGTTGCAGCCAAGCCAGGGCTAGTTAAAAAGCAAAGTCCCGATGTCAGAACGGGGAGTGCAGATGAGAGGGAACGGTTCGCGTGTGCTTGTGTGGCATTCGAGTGGGAGACAAATCTCTTCGGTAGTGAAGTTCATACATAAGACTGTGTATAGGGTCTCACTTATTCCGGTGCCGTATAAAGGTTTTCTGTACATTTCTTCGCTTTCTGGTGGGTAGAAATAGATTGGGGTGTGTGCCTTCCCTGTTCCCCTGCATTTCTGATACTGCAGATGTTGTGCATTAGAAATGCTAAAAAGGTCAAAGCTGAAATGATGCTTTCATCTCAGGGTAAAAGTGTGACAAGGTATTTGCTATTGCTCTGCCCTTCTCTTTGCTTCTCTCTTTGCTATCGCATCCCCTCTGTGGTACCTGGGTGTTTCCAATACGTCCATGACTATGATATTTGGGTGCTGTCCCGAGCAGTTATTTCAGGGTCACTATTGGGATGCTGTATGTCTGTATCTCTTTGTTCGGTTCCCTCGATTTGGAAATGTAGCTGTCTTCCTGCAGACGATTTAGAAATAGAAAATGTGTGACTGGTTTTGCCCATTATTCCGATTTACAAAGCTTGGCTGTCTTACGAAAGGCATTGTTATAAGCATACTGCTGGTGCAAATGTGTAGGCAGGTAGATGCAGAAAGAAAAAAGTCGAACGCCATACTCAGCCAAATAGTGTTTATCTTTATGATGTGTATAATACTATTCATTCAGCTGAATTTAGTGTCAGAAACTCATCTAAGGAAAAACCCTGTCATATGAACAATCGATGAGGAGACTGGACTAGATTTAACTCTAGTCCCAGTATCACACAATCATGAAGCCAAACATGTTCAGCATTGAAGAATTCTGTTTTAGGCAAGCATTAGTCTTTGGCTTTGTTTTGAAGCTGTTATTTTACTGACATAATGCTGGTTTCTTGCTTATATCAGCCATTCAGGGGTGTTTTGTTTGGGGTTTGGGGATTTCTTTTTGTTTAATAAATGCTTTTAAAATAGGTTAGAAGCTTCTATAATCAGCTGCAAGAACAGATTTGCTGAGGGTTTGTGGTTTGAGCTATTTTATTAACCAGACGGGTTGCATGCTTCATATATTTTTGCATGTAGCCATCTATCAATAAAAAAGGACTGGCCGGTTAATATGTGAACTTCTGGATCTTTTATCACTGCCGTATTGCCGGGCTTCATAACAACATTGGAAAAATAGTTTTCTGTGTAGTGCTGCAAACTTCTTAACCGAGTTTGCAATTTGGTATTATAAATGTGTCAGTAAGAAGAGCTTGGACGGTCTGACTGCTTAATCTTTTTTCCAAAGCAAACATATCTCACTGAGGGAGCCTCTTGCTCTGCGTCCTAGCGACATGCTAAAATGTAAGTAATAACTCTTCCCCTACCACCTCCTGACAAATACTCCACACAGCGGTTTTAGTAATCCTCATGTCCTAATGAAACACCTCTTCTGTTTTCCTTTTCCTTTTATTATATTAAAGTGTGCATGTCAGTAAGAGTAAAAATATACTGTGGTTAATATGGTTGAGACTTGCATGGTTTTGCCATGTTATTAATCAAAGTTGAAAGCCTGGAAAAAATAAATGTGAGGGATTTGTGCGGCTGTTTGTGTGGTAGATAAGTTACTGGTCTGCAGTCTCTGTGATCATAGTTTGTTATTAATTGGATTTAAAGTTTGATGCCTTAGTCAATAATATTTTATATTAAAATGCAGTAATAAGCTTTTATAATCTAGTCCAGTTTGAGAGCTACAATTGCCATAATAATCTTTCTTTGAGAGAAGGCTGAACCAGGCTACTTCATCCTGGAGGCTGAAATGCTTTGACATAGTAGCCCCCAAACGTGAGTACTGAGGTCAGGAAAAATTAGGATCTCAGATGAGCACCGCGGAATTGGAGATGCTGTGGCAGTGTCCAAACAGAAGGAAATTAGAGAGCTAACCAGCTAGCTAAAAGTATTTGGGCTTACCTTACGGAAATAGTCCTGTTTAAGGGGTTGTTTTGGTTTGGCTTCCAGGTTATTTTGGTTGTGGGGTTGGGTTTTTTTACATTTCTAATCTGACCGAAAAATAGCGTATCTAGGAAATAAATGGTAACGTTGTATTTTGGACAGTTAGAAGACAAGTGTTGAAAAAGTACATTTTGTATTTTATACAATTACCTGTTAAGTGCTCTCTTTTGCCTAGAACTTTGAGATCTAAAAATGAAAAGTGCTTAAAAATAAAACTATGATATCCATGTCATTTCAATATTTTTCCAGTAGAATTGCATTACTAGGGGATATGATTTTCAAAATAATTTTTAAAATCATCCTAAAGAAAGCAGGCATAGCTGTTGGGAAAATCTAAATATAAATGTCAGAGTGTGTTCAAAAATTAAAAAGAAGGGTAATAAATATTGTTCTGGTAGTCTAAAGGACAGTTTCTGTTCTAAATTTCTGAAGTATTTGTACCACATTAAACAGGGAAGTGATCTTACAAAGCCAGATTAACTGAGTCCAAGGGGGTAGAGTTAGTGGAAGGAGTTACTAGCTTATTTCAAGAAAAAGATATGACTTCTGTCAATGAAGGTACAATAGTCTTTACTATGTAACTTACTCCTGCATTTACATTACCAATACACTGGATACAGGGATATAATATCTTCTAGATGTAGTTAGTGTTTATATATGACAAGAAAGTAAGACATTGAAAATGCGGTTTTGAGCCATTCAACTTGTAAATACATCAGCCACACTATCATTATCGTAACAGGATCTTCCCAAATCATCTGGTTTTTAAATAAAATTCAGACAGGAAGAAAAGCAGAAGAGTAAAGTAAGAGTTTGCTTACACATTTATCTCATGTACTAATTTATAAATGCTTTCAAAGAACCCACACATTAAACCAGGGGATAGCTAAATGGTGCTGCCAAAGTCACCTGTCAGGTGAGGATTATTTAGCGTTAAGGTAAGTAATTCACAAACCCAAGCTGTAATATGGGTTGAATATTTTAGATCCCACAGGGCAAAACAGAAGAAATATCTGTACATGCCACATACAAACGCACAGAGTGCTTCTAAGAAGACCTTTAGCATATGTTTCTTGCATTATATTCTGTGCCATTGTATATCATGTTCCCGGTGGCTGAGGAATAATATATATGAACTCCAGCGATTTGACAAACTATACAGTTTCTTTTACGGACCTTTCCAGGATTATGAAAAATCTTAGGAATGCATTTATTTACACAGCATCTATCCAACAAAGGAGTGGAAATTTCCAGCAGTGGCTCCCTTATAATGCTCTTTGTTTAGGAAAAGCTACCCCAAGCCACTGTATCTTGGAGACGATGTGCCCTCGTGCTTGGGCCAGATCCAGCTCCCACTGCCGCCCGGGGAGGTCTCTCCCCGCTGCCCTCCCTCTCCCGACAGTGCCGCAGCCCCCGAGAGGGCTCTCCGCGTACAGCCCCAGCCATGAGGGATCCATCCCATCCCAATCCAGCTCGTGGGTGCTGGGAGAACAGGACCGTGCCCCAGGGGTGGCAGGCTCCTTCAGGCTGCCGCCTGGGAGGGATGTGCTGGAGCATCCCTCTGGCATGGGGCGGTGTGGGACCCTGTCAACCTGCAGGGATTATATCGCGCTTTATAGGGCATTCTATCTCTCTGCTTTACACGGAGCTGGGGGTGAGGAAGCAGCCCGACTCCCTGCTCCCCTCGCCCAGGACAGACTGCAGGCAGAGCTTTGAGGTGCTACCAGCTAAGCTGGATCCCATCCCAGGGTGACAACGGCAGCACAGGGTACCTCTGCGCACGCCGGGCTGCAGCGCTGTCAGCCCTCGCTCCGAGGATGCAGGGCATTTGCTGTCATTTATGTTAATTAGGCAATGTATATTCCTCACGCTGCAGAATGGGGGATTCAGGGATTCGTGATAAATTGCCACCTTTTATGAGCTTTGGCCTTAAGAAGTACAGGCTCAGGTGCATCTCTATGCAAAGAGGGAGAGCACTGGTGGGATTTAAGCACGGGCCACTGTTATGTTTATCTTTTTAAAAAGGAGCCAAGTGAAATTTTAATGTGAAAATTGATGAATAAATAGAGATCGAGAGAGCTCATATTAGTACTTAAAGTTCTCCATACAATTTTATTATTTGAAAAAGACTTTAGAAATGTGTTTTGTGTCACAGTTGAAGGCTTCTCTCAGAAAGATCCATCTGGGGGCAAATTCTGAACCTTTACAATAGAGCAGAAGGGGCTGTATTAGCTAATTGCTTGTGCTATACTGGTTCCTACACTGGCGCAATCAGTCCTGAGGGAGTTATGCCAGGTGGGGAGAGAAGGAGACAGATTTTACTACGTGGGGCTGCAAAAGCTCCTAAGCAGGGCAGAAACTCATACAAAACATTTTCTTGCCAACTCCCCCCCCCACTCCCCAGCAGGCATTCAGTGGCTCTTAATCTGTTATCTTCCACTCATTAAAGACCTGTGTCCAAAACGTGGGGGGAGAGGGACTCGGATGGCGCTTTGACATTTCCCGCAGGGAGAAGTTTCTCCGCAAGCCGGGAGCAGAAGGACGGATGCTGTGCCCCTCCATAGCCTTTCCACAGGGAGGTAGCTCCTGGAGGAGGCAGCTGCTGTCCCGGAGGGACGCGGGCCCTGCAGAGGGCATGGGATGGCACCCCTCTGGGTTCCTTCTCAGCAAGGCACGACCCCTCTGTCCTTGTCGCCTCAAGGAGGTGCGTGCAGGGTCTCGGCGAGGCAGGGTGAGTGCCCTTGCTTTTGGAAGGGCCATGCCGTGCCGGCGTGCCCCCAATGCAGGGGATGCTTTTTTGTGGGCAGGGAGTGGGGAGACATCACTGCAGACACCTGCCCACCGTTGTGCCAAAACCTGCTCTGCACCAAGCAGCCCACAGAGGCAACTACCCACCTCCCAAATCCCTCTTTAAAAAGCATTAACAAGCGCTCAGGAGCCTTGTTTCAATTTCCAAAGCAGGACCTAACCAGAGATGTAATGTTCTGACCAGATGGCTCTTTTTAAGGCTGACTGAGGGAATTCAGAAGCCTGTACAGCCAAAATATTGTTTCAGTTAATTTAAGTAGCAGCGGTTTTGCTGCCTCTTCACTCCTCTCTGTGCTAGCTGGTGTTTTCAGGGACTTGGAGCCGCTCTCTGCAAAAGCTCCGTCAGCTGAAATAGAGAATGGCAGTAAAAAATGGCTGTTCAATCCTATTCAGAAAATGAATCTGAAATTAGAAAAAATATAGACTACAAAAATAACAGTGATTCCATTCTTGTTGACAGAACGAGCTTCACTGTTTTTACTTTTCTCGCCTGTGTTGTATTTTATAGTTATCTTCGCCTTCAGTATCAAACGCCTTTTGTGTGTCCTGTAGTCATTTACTTCCACATGAAATTTTCTAGTCTATATTTAATAAATCGCTTCCATGACTATAAACCTCAAGTTAATTCTAAATGACTTAATTAAGGGCATCTGAGGATACTGAAGTCTTAATATTAGTTACTTTTCATTTTTCCATATAATAACCATGATGGTCACTAGGGGAAAAAAATGCATGGTTGGATAGGATGTTTGTCCAGGAAGCTGCTTTTGTGCTATAAAATAAAGATTTGCTTGGCAGCAGCAAGTGTACTCTCTAGGATTCTTCCGTTCCCAATACATTATAAGACAGAGGATGGAAACCAGTGGAGAATATTCCTGATTTCTAGGACTTTTTTCTGTTTCTTCAATTTTATTCTTTCCTACTCTAGAGGAGCACGCAGGAAGGCAACAACCACAATGAGAAGGAAACGAAAGAAAATGTAAAGACAGCAATAAAAACCCTCATATCTGACTTTCATTTAGGGATTTTAAATAGGCTGTTTGCTCAGGGAGAGGTAGAGACTTTGGTGGCTTGAAGGAGTTTCTGGAGCAGACCAAGCAGGGTATCCCTTGGCCCATCCCAGCCTAAATGGCTGTCCCGAGTGGTTCAGGCAGCTTGGGGCAGCTGTAGAAGCGAAAAACAGCTTGTCTAGCTCACACAGCAGGGCAAGACCTTTATCCATGGACTGGGAACGATGTCAGACGGAGAAGTAAAGGACCTTGTAGGTCCCTGTTCTTCATCTTTTCTGTCCCACTGTGGACTTGAGGGATCACAAAATCCTTCCTACCTGTTCAGCTTTAGAAAGGGCTTTTTCTGTCAGAGTTCTTGTGCTGCTGCTAGGGAGTTATTTGAGGTAAAAATTAATCTCTATTTCACGTTGTTGTTGCTCGCTCTTTCTCGACCTTTTGTGTCCTTCCATCTGCTCCTAGAGGTAGAAGCCTATCTCACACAAACAGGCCTGCTTCTGGCGTTACAAACTGATTTATCCTCTGAACTAAATAACTGCTTCTGCTCTGGTGGAATTTTACACTGGTGAAAAGAAACAAAAGGTAGTGATATTTAATGTTTTCTTCATATCAAAAATATGGCTACTTTGCAGAATTCCCTTCCCATCCATCCCTTCCATCAACAGATCACAGAGACCCACTCAGCATCTCATCTTGCCAAAAAGACATTATTGACAAACCTTTTTAGGGATCATTTATTTTCGCCAAAGATTTTGTGTGTAAGTGTCTTTCCTCCCATAATGTTGCTACAGAAAAGGGTCGAATGTCAAAGGGTTCACAGGAGAGGATACAGAAATACGTAACCCAAAAAAGCTCTGTTTGTATAGCTTGCTGTGTTTCGGGTCTTCAGTTTGTCATATGTGACTACACTAGTTATTTGGGCATTTCCTACTTACTGCAAAGATGCTGAAAGAAGGCTAAGAGTTGTGTGTCAACCTGATCTGGAGGTAGGACAGGCCTGAGCAGAGAGGAGTGCAAGACATTATGTTGTTGTAGCCTGAAAAACATGCTCATTTGACCCAGATATCGTTGAACACCTCCTAGCAGCTCACTAACCTTTGGAAGTTCATCCCTAGAAGGTGGGATCATGACCCAGCTCTTCATGATGGCTCTTTGGCTACAGCTTGCAGAAGAAAAAATTAATTAAACCTGCATTCAGCACCATCACAGCTGTTAGCTTATTTCCTATTCTTGACTTCCCCAAAAATATGGTTTCAACCTTCTGTTTCAAGGGAAAGTCATTCCTTTGTAGTCAGCATAATCACTCCTCCCCCGGGCACAGACCCAACTCCATTTGCTGCGACCAGGACTCTCTTCTCTTTTGTTCATTACCTGTTAGCAAATCCAAGCGTTCTTTTTAAGCCCCAAAGCAAAGATTTCCAAATTTCCTCTGCAGGGGGTCGCTTGAAGAATGTCTGTTTTCATTTAATCCCAGGGGAAATATCTTCCTGAAGGCCATGCTTTTTAGGGGGACCCTTTGCCATCCACCTGTTTCCTTCCCTCCTCGGAAAAGCAAATCTGCCCTTCTTCAAGAGCACAACACTCTTATTTTCTTGTAGCAGTTTAACATTGTGCAGCATTAGAGATAATGTTCTCAGACCCAAGCAGATTTTAGTGGGTTTAATTCCATGTATTTTTGTGGTCTCCAAAACGTTGTAACTAGACCTTTGGGTGCCACTGAATTACCATGGAAATAATTAATGTTTCTCAGGTAACTGTGGATCAAAGATTTCTTGTGTCTGTGGACTTGAGGATGCTTGTCTATACGTGTTCTCCGTTTCTCCTTGTGGGAGGTACACAAGGTTTGCACTGGCCAGCTGGCATCGCCCGTTCTGCTCGTTTCCATTTATCCTGGCATCTGCCTGTGAGTGCTGATACAGGTCATAGGGGTTGGAAGGGCACTTACATAATTACTTATTTAGACAATGGCTGTATTCACACACAGCCTCTGGCCTGCATTACCAGAGTGGTGTGGGAGCTCTGTTTGATTCACGACATCTCCTAATGATGAAGGGGGTGGAGGAGAGAAGGGTGGCTGGCTCACTCGTCCCCCTACGCCCATTTCCCCTAAGTCCTAGACACACGTCCTCTCAGAAGGCGGCCAAGTAGGGCGAGGAGATAACCCAACTGCCACACACTCATTGCTGGGATTTGGTCTGCAAAGGAAAGTATTGCTAGCTAAACCATTAAGAAAAGTAACTGAAGGAAAAGAAATCATCAGCAGGGCAGTATTTCCAACCCTGTGACAGCAGAGAGCCATCAAAGGACCTCCCCTCACTCATGAGTTTGCTTGTCTTCTGAGCAACAGCCACCTAACTAGTGGCAGAGATATTTTTGGCAATTCCATAAGCATTAGATGCATCTTAGACCTATACTTAATTCAAAAGTCAGCAGTGGGTGCTTTCTTGTCCGTAGTGCAATTTCATAGAACACGACCTTGGCTTGCTTTTCCTTTTCTTCCACTGGCACAGGTACCCAGAGTCCACCCTATGCCAAAGCCCTACCTACTCAGCAGGACCCCCTAGGACCTCTAACCCTGCCATCTAAATCACCTGACTAGGTCCCCAAAGTAAACCGCTTTTGAAAAAGTTGGCTGTCTCTACATAGTGGCCCAGGGCAGCCCATACGTTGACACACACAACAAATTAATATAGCACTACTGGCTATATTCTTTCATGTGATGCAAGACAACTGAGGGAGTTTTTTCTACTATAGACAAGCCACAGGCTTAATGTAGTCTTTATAAATATCTTTAAGAAAGGCCTGGCCACTGTCACGTGGGAGTTAGGAGTTGTTGGCTACATGTATGATGAGATCTGGTAGAACAGGGCATCAAATCAAAGGCTTATTAGCAAAGGTTTACTAATAGTCAAGGTAATTAATAACAACAGCAGTGATTCCCAAAACAGACGGCAGAGTTCTCACAACCAGTGCTCACATTTGGAGTCCCATCTGCAATCGATCAGGAAGCCGGTAGACTTTTTGGAACTTACAGGACTTATTTGGTACTTCAAAATTTATATACTTGCTATGCATTAGGAAAGCCGATCCTCACATTCAGTACCGATGCAGGTTATTAATAGTTTCCAGTGGTCTAAGAACTGAGGGTCTGCAGTAACCCTCTTAGTGAGTTCATTGCCGTCATCCGGATGGACGTGGCTAGAGGCACAGATAACCACAGAGCAAATGCTGAGGAAAAAGCCACAAGCATTCCCAGGTGCAGGAGTACCTCTAATTCTTCCATCTTGTCAACCAAAGGGGACTAGCTCGTCTGATCACTGTCCCACATGTCCCAGAACAATTATTACTTTACTTTAATTAACTCATGTACTTTAATCCAAGCCACAGCTCAGAGAGAAGCATGTCACATAACTACGAGGTGCCTTAAGTGTTCTGTGTCATAATAGTTTTAGCCAGCTTGTTTCTCTTGTCAACCCAGTGGTACATCAGGAAACAAAAGATGGTGGGAGTAAAACCCCATGTAGCATTGCATATTATATAAAAAGGTTCCAGGAGAAATGAAGAAGTATGAAGCTTTACTTTCCCTGATCTTCTGGAAAAACGTGAAAGGTACCTCACTTGTGATCCTGTCCACTCCCTGTTGTAGTCAAAGTCAACACAATTCTACCACCCACGATGAACGCTAGCAAGAGAGTTGGCTGTATCGTTTCTTCCCCTTTCCTGGTTCCCCCAGAACATATTGATCCCCAGCTGATACAGAAATCATTGACTCTGAATCCCTTCCATTTACCTTCTAGAAAAGTAAAATGCTTCTTGCCATAAAAAAATATACTCTGTTTATGAGATGGTCGTAAAGATTTGCCAAGCTCTTAGTCCCAAAAATTTCGCAGAGCAAATGTTCTGAGATGCTGCCACGTATAGACACACACAAAAAGAGGAGGTCTTCATGTTCCAGGAATGACTGCATTAATGTGTTCGTCTTCTGGCCGTGGCAAATAACAGACCAATGCTGAAATTCTTTCTGCTACTGGACACATGTCATTTTTTACAGGTAAAGGAAATCTTTAAGGATGATGTACAGATATGACAAGAGCCACGTCCAAGATCCATGGCAACACATGGCCAGAGTTTTCTTCTAAGTTGTCAAAGAAGAGCCCTCAATTGTATGTTGAACTTTGTTAGATCTGAGTTGGGTTTGGTAGTGGCTATGTTTATGCAAAAGGAGGTTCATAAGGTACAAGCATAAGCTTTGCCAAACTGATGCCTTATAAAGTTTGGTTCTGAGTCTCTTCGGTCTCTCCACAGTCACCTGGAAACTTACGGCATTAGATATTCCTAATGCTTAACTTGATTTGCCCCCTTTTTTCATAAGCCCGTATCTTCAGCTCCTGACCTGTGAAAATGACTGTTCTTTGTCAACTCTGCCTTATTGCTTCCCTTGGTTGTAGGCTGGATCTCTATATCACTTGCGGCTAACCCTGCTCAATTCTCCTTTTTCCAAGACTACCATTTTTTGCTGCTTCCTTCTGAAAAAAACTAGCAGCTTTCTATAATTTTGATTCCCTTCCAGCTGATTTCTGTATTTGCCAAAAGCCCTCTTTCCATTCTCAAAGCACTTTAGGACATACTGAAATTCAAAGTAGAGCTGTTAGGGCCTTACTCAGCATGGCCTGCATCTTGCATAAATAGCTGTTACGTTTTTAAAGATGTTACTACTGTTTCAACAGAGCATTAAATCTCACTGTGAATTTATTGCATTCAAATACTACATGGTTCCTGGAGGACGCAGCAAATTACACGGCACTGGTCCCACATCGTTCAGCCTGGAGAAGGTGGCCTGATACAAGAGATGGAGATAGGGAAATGATGACTTGGTGGGCTCTGTGGGACACTCCAAAGACCAGGCGGAGAGAAGAGGAGCTAGATGGGTCTGCCGCCTTCTTGTTGCTCTGCTCTCACAGAGCTATCCGGAAAGAAACACCTTTGAATCTTTCCTCGCTTGTCAGTCGACTGGGAAGGACTCTTAGCTGGTCTGCATGCTGATGCAAATGGGAAGCGTTGCCTGTTCACCTTTCTTCCTGGCTTTCTCCCTGATAGTCTGCCCTGGCCGGGGGCATACAGTGATCAGGCTGAGGGAAGCCAAAGGTTGTGCAAATACAACCCCCTCTGCTGTGTTGTGCTGCCTTCACAGCTGTACAGGGGAGGCCAGCCAAAGTGCTCTTACAGCTCCCGTACCCGACAGGCTGGTGAGTGCCAAAGCCACCCTAATTCTCACAGGGCTTTGCCCTTAGCACGTTCACTGTGTTGCTGCGTGAAGGATGGCACTGGGTAAGGAGAGCACAGTATGTGCTGCATTGCTGGAAACGGGGGCAGTCTCTTTGGCCCACAGAGCCACCCGCTCCTCAGAAGGGCTGCGCTTCCAGCCGGCGGTACGGTGGGTGCCGCAGTTGTCCTCCGTTCCCCTGCTTCTCATCCCACCCGAGTTACTGGCACCTGTGCATCGTCACCCAAAGGCTGCACCCACCGGCTGCGGCTCTGCCTCCCGGCCGCTCCTTCTCCCAGCTCCTCCGTCAGCCTTTACCTGGAGGGCCTGCCTCTTCCCAGGGCAGGTCTGACATGTCTGATGGCAGGATCCTTTTGCAGCTTTCTGAAAAGGCTCCCACTGAATGATGTGTACGGCCACGTGGCGAGCGAGAACCACAGGCACCCAACGTGACGGATGCAAACCCCAGCCTCGCATCACGCACCCGCTGTCGCTCCCATTCACGCGGCAAGCTTCCTTAAGAACAGACCCTTGGTCCTACAGTTGAACTACTGGAAGTCTAAGTACAGGCTGGAAGCATGAGATTGTTGAGAAAGTTAGCCAAAAAGAAAATTTAGATCTATGACTAAATTAATCCCCAGATTAACGCTATCAAAGCAAACGGTGTTTATAGAAACTCTTGTTTTCTTAATATTCGTGCAAGAGAAAACCAAAAGAATGCTAAAGGCAAATTTCATCTAGCAGAAATGGAAAAGAGAGCATGGGGACAAAGCTATAATTACTGGTATTTCCTATCTGTTGAAACCTGTGGGTGGAAAGAGAGGCAGTGAATAGAATATATTCAATGGCATTAAAATCGGTTTCTTTTTCTGGACTTTAGCTCAACACTGCAAATTAGCAGGGAGAAAATAAGCCTCAGAGTGAACAGGCAGAGAAGCCAACTTCTTCGTGTTACTCCTGGCATTTTTTTCCTTCAAGAATTCAAATTCCTAGCAACCTAAACCACAGCTGCACACTGACAAGAAGAGAATGTACGGCAGATCTCAAGTGGTTCAGCGTTCATGTGTCCACACGCACACTGTTATCCTGGTTTCCTTTCTAAACATGTTATTTTAATGAAGAGAGGACAGGCATGCTGTTTAATTAACTCCTGCTTTCAGAAAAGACGTTCTGACCCAGATGCATCATGCTCCTGCGAGAGGTACCTGACTTCAGAGCATCCTGTGTACAGTCAGTGGAAGGGGCAAGACCCTCCCGATCATGGTTCGGACCACCAGAGATCAGAATTGCCTTTGCAAGGCACCCATCTCTTCCTGCAAACTGTTGCAGGTACTTAGGATAACTGTGCTCCTAAGTCAGCCATTTCACAGAACTGGGAAGGGTGATTCCAGACCTTGACGTATCTCTACTTATCACTATCATCCCACATGCAAATTTCTCTTTTAAGCAATAGCTATTATTTGACTGAATGCCTATAGAAAAATAGGCACAATTAAAACATGTTTTTCTTACAGAGAAAAAAAATGTATCTTGCAGTTTGAGATCACTGTGTAGACCTGAATTACCCTGAAGAAGTCCTATGTCATAAAATATTTCCTAAGTTCCCATTTTATTTTCACAACAGTTAATAAATGGAGTAGTTTGAGGCTGCATTTTCTGTAAAGGCTTAAAAGTATAAGTGAAAACGATTGAGATGTAGCTAAGATAAAAACTGGTGTATTATTATTATTAATAATAATAGCAATAATAATATTAAAGTTATTGTTCTTGGGGTGATGTAGGGTTGATTGATTGCTCTGTAAACAAGAAATTTTATTTGAAGCATCTACCATTGAGTATCTATCAGTTCCGTTACTCTCCAAACCCACCTAAAATATTGCAAGCTCTAGTAGGAAATCCTACTTAAAATAAAATAATAGTTTTAACTAC
Source organism: Gavia stellata (assembly GCF_030936135.1). Lineage (NCBI taxonomy): Eukaryota > Metazoa > Chordata > Aves > Gaviiformes > Gaviidae > Gavia > Gavia stellata. The sequence goes on from NC_082594.1 coordinate 59,575,041, forward strand.
TAGGTTTTTAATGGGTTTAATACAGCCTGTTCTTACATGCAACAATATTGATTTGTATTAAATTACTGTTTAAGGTGGATTTTTGTCTTAACTGTTCTAGAATGTGATTTAGTATTTAATTAATAGTGCTTCAGTCAAGCTAGATATGTCACTGGAGCAACACATTTCCTAAACATTTTTGTAAATGGGTTATATTTTCACTTTACTTATTGGAGTCCTCTGTTTAATGATTATCGAGTCTTAAATGAAAACCAGAAAACAATAAACGGCTTGCTCTCCTCTGCATTTCTCTCCCTACACATGCACAGCCACAGATGCCACTATCGTTCTTACCCTGTTCTTGGCTAGCCTCGCTCGCTGTCAAATCTAAGACCCGCCTGTGATCCTGTATCGATTGCAGCAGAACATTAAAAGGGTGCGCAGCGCTTCACAGAGACGCCCTACGCAACGCTGGGGCCAGACCTTCAATTCTGAATTCTTCAGGGAAGGGATTGCATCTTTGTATTTGTTTTATTCAAGAATGTGTCAAAGTACCGTCAGAATTGCAAATAAGATTTTTTGTTTGTTTGTTTACTGAACTTTGGCATGTCTTGATGCACAGTGTTTTATCTTCAATATCCTACCTCAGCAACACACGTGTGGATTAAAGCATCCAAAGGAACAACTCCGGGTTGGCCCTATTTAGAACATGTGTCTTCTGTTTAAGATTTAACTACGATTCATAGTTAATTATTTTAAATTTGTCACCATGGTACCACCACAAAATCCCTAGACATACAAAGTCACTTCTGAAACCTGCCCAGGCTCTCAGATCGCCACCGCTGAGGCACACTGCCTGGTTCTGCATCCACTCGGGGAAATTCCCTATATGCCGTGCTCAGGCGGGCTTTACCTTGGCTCCAGAGCAGATCTGGGCGATATTATCGCGCCAGCCACTTGGTTTTTCAGCTTTCATCCCAGCCCCTGTCTCTAAGCACAGGCTCAGCCTATCTTTAGCACCCGCGACCTGATGGAGAGGTGCAGCAGCACAAGCTCAACACCCCCCAAGTCAGGAAAACTTCCCTCCACCCCCCAAACGCCTGTCGCTGTTTCCTGACGGAGGTAACGCTTCTGGCTTTGCCCTCCGTCGGCAGACAGTTTCGCGCCGGCCCCGCGGCACAGCCCGGGCGCTGGAGGGTGATGCTGGACGCGGGGAGCCGAGCTGTCCCCCCGGCGCAGTGTCTGCCAGCCCCCCCGGCTGGCACGCACGGCCTCGCTGCTCTTGGCCCTCAATATTTCCCAGCTAGAGAGGCTGAAACAGGCAGGCCGCGCACTGGGCTTCACTTTTCTCTCTCTTTTTGCCTCCTCTTTAGAGCACTCGGCGCCCACCGCATTTCTTTAAATGCATTTGCCCCACTTCGGTTAGTTTGACTCCTAAAACTCCTTCAGGATTCCTGTGGGAGCTGATGTTTCTTGTCAAATGGATGTGTTTTCAAAGAAAAAGATGAGGAAACTATGATTTCCAGAGGTCCTCTCAGGAAGTTTATATTCTCTCTTTTCCAGGGAGCGTTTACTTTCCACGGGAGCATGATCGACATGCCATTACTGAAGCAGGCACAGAACATTGTTACGCTTGCCACAGCCATCAAGAAAAAATGAGCTGGTAAATGAAGCTCTCGCCATGGGGCCCCAGTAGCTGTTTTAAAAGATGACTATAATACTTGGGGGGAATAAAAATTAAGGACGTCAAGCTTAAGCAGAAATTCATTTCCATTTTGCAGATCTGTCATAATTTGCTTGCCAGAATTGCTAATTACTAAAACTATGTTCGACTCCAACCACTGCTCACTCCTGCGCGGCCCATGTACTACTCATAGCCTGCAACGAAGTTACATCACCGACTGTGTGACATCACGATAATTACTACGAATGCGAGATTATGACTTCGCTGAAGGAGAAAGGCAAAACTTAAACTGTGAGCTCTGTTAAAAGAGCAGATGAAAACCGGGTCAATCACTTCTATTTGTATCTATGCTTCTTCCCGCCCCGGTGCAGAAGCCCCATCAGAAAAGCCTCGAATAATAACACACCGGTTGAAATAATTGCAATGAAAATCATTACCCTGTGCAGGCTTCGTATTCTCCCCCCACCCCACCCCTGCCCCGCTTCTGTAAATGTGCAACGGCCATTAAAAAATATTGCTCCAACAATGCGGGACTCTTGACTTCCCTCTCTTTTTTTAAGCGGTCGCTATTCAGAGCGTTTCCTCCTGGAAGCATCCAGCCTGGGCAGGGTTGGACGGCAATAAACTTGTAGTTTTCGGGGACACAATGCAGCAGAACTTGTGCATATGGTCTCGAGTCAGATTTACATCACATTAGGGATACGGCTACAGGTCATGTGGGCCGTGTGGTTAACGGGCTTAGTAAAGCTGTTTTGAAGAGGTTAACCCAGCTTGTAGTAAGGGTAAATAAACATAACAACCAGGCATTGTCCTCTATTCAGCATGTACTCTTATATGGAGGGCTAAAGGGTATTGAAGCTGCAGAGGATCAACTTGTGGTTGCCAGAGGACTCCAATGAAGTTTGAAACACCAACAATCAGAGATTTTGTTTCTGTTCCTCATTAAATCATGAGCTTTTGTGCTCAGACTATGAACGACTGTTCTTTAAGAAATTAACAGAATGGGAAGTTTTAAACTATGCACCAACCTTTTCATGACCTACACAGCAGCAATGCTGCTGCACTTAGACAAACACCGCGGGGAAGGCTGTTCTGTTTATTTAAATTTGTAAATAGAAAACAGTTGTTTTTTAGTTTCATTTTTCACCGCCTCCATGGCCATTTTACGTATGGAGTCACAGTGGCGTATTCCTCCCATCTGCTCGCTTAGTATGTTTCCTCTCCGTCTCCGAGCAGGGATTTTAAACATTTTGGGTTATTTTTGGTTTAATTAAGGGGAGAGGAAAGGGGGGGGGGGGGGGACACCCACCGACCAACCCGCGTGGAAGCAGCGAGGAAAGGGAGCGCGGGGGCGGCGGGAGCGCCTCGCCGCGGCCCCCCCGGGAACGGCGGGGACACGGCGGGGCTCGGCCCGGGAGCGGCGGAGGAGCGGGACAGGGGGCGGCCCCCCCCGCCCCAGGAACGGCGGGGACGCGGCTGGGCTGGGCTCGGCCCGGCGAGCGGCGGAGGAGCGGGGCGGGGGGCGGATTCCCCCCCGCACCCGCTGCGCTCCCGGGCCCGGCCGGGGCGCACCGAAGGCGCGGCCGCGGCGCGGGCGGGGGACGGCGGCAGAGCCCAACCCCCCCGCGGCTCCTCCGCGGAGTTTGGGGATGAGCAGCGCGGGCCGACACCCCACCCCATCCGCGGGGCCCGTCCGAGGGCGCTGCGCCGGGTGATCCCTGACAGCGCGGGGACCTGCAGGCTAATCTGATTAATTAAAGACTACCTGTTTATACTGCGCCTCGCAGCTCACCCCCACACACACACACCCCCCCCCGCGTTTCAGGGCACCCTCCGTTATTAATTCTTGGCTGGCTAAATTATGGGTAACACTATTAAAACATTATCAGAACTAATGAGAAACAATTACTTAGAAGATGAGCTGGGACGAGCCGGAGCTGGGCACATGTGTCGTTATCCCCGCAGATTACGTTAATAAATCATCAGGTGCAAGCCACGGCGGCGGCGAGGCCTGGCGCAGGGAACGGAAAATGAGATTTATGAGATATAGGGTGGGGGGTTTTTTTGCTTTTTTGCATAATTTTGTCATTCATCTCAATAGGACCCGTGTGGCGCAGATTGTTTTATTCCCTTAACACCGCGCCGGGGGGGCGGGGGGAGAAAAGGATTTCAAAAAATAATGTCTTCATTGTTTTACTGAAGTCTTAATGACAACGTGTGACAAGCCGGCGGGAGATGCGCGGCCGCGGAGGGCAGCGCGGGGGGCGGCGGAGGCGCACCCGAGCCCCGCCCGCGGCCGCCGCCTCCGCTCCCTCGTTCAAACCGAGGACCAACAATAAGCTCTCTGGAGGGGTCGAGGCGCAACCTCCTGCTTCCGCAGCTGCTTAAGGAACTTCATTTCGTGACCCGTGCGCGGAGAAACCAAATATGCGCATAAAATATTGGAGATATTCAGATTTCTCCTTACATTTCCCTGACGCCCCCCACCCCATCCCCAGCGGAAAATCCTGCTTCCATTTAACAGCCTCAACTATTTTCGCCTGACAAGAAATAAAACCCGATTTATTTGTTTTTTCGTTTACTTTAGGAAGCTTTCCGTCGTTTTCCGGCTTTATTCTTCTCCTCTTTCTTTCTTTTTCTTTCTCTCTTTTTCTTTCCCGCCTGGCGCTAGGCAAGCAATTGATGAAACAAAACAGATTATAAGATTAGCGGCAGGATTTTGTGCATATTAATGATAGGGAAAGGCACCGAATGGGTTTGTAATTGCAGATCTTGCGCTTGGGATTGGGAACTGTAGCCCTGCTACAGCAAAGACCCCCCTGTGAGGTTTTCACATTGGAACTTAGGGGAAAAGTGAAAAAGTAATTACCAGAGCACAACATTGAAATGTTAAAGCACTTATTCTTTCTTTCAGCGTTCTGTTTTAAAGGGGGAAAACGGGCAAAATGGAAAATAAATTACTTTCAAATAAGTAGGTTAGCACCTGAATGCTGGTGCGCATTTTCCCTTTTTTTTTTTTTTTTTTTTCAAATTCTAGCAATTATTGAGCAGGGCGTTTGCCTCTGAACCCACCACCCGAGCAGCAGAAACGGGGGAAGGGAGGGCAGGGAGACCTCGGGAGTAGAGGGGCACTCGCCTGTGAGGTTTGAAGCAAGTATCACCAGGAAAGCTGTTCAAAGCTGCAGTTTGAAATTTAGGGGGATTTTTTTTTCGTGGTGGTTTTTTCTTTCCTTCTCTTTCGGTTTTGTTTTGAAATCGGGGCTTAAAAGGAAAAGGTTGTTTTGGTTCCCTCTTCGACACAAGCATCAAACGGTATTTCAGCAAGGGATGCATTTCACAACCACAAATCCCTTCCAGGAACGGCATGTTCTCTGCAATATCGAGAAGTAACCTGACACTGAATTTTAACTCTTACTAAGGGTCCCTCCTTGTTTCTTGGACTGCTTCAGTCCTCCTCCTCCTCTGAGCTTACTCTTCCTAAAATCTGGATTTTTGCGTTTGAAACACAGTGCTCCTTTACTGACTTCTGTAATCATTCTCTCCTGTGATTAACAGCAAAAGATGGCTTAGATTTAACGGCACCTACTCGCGCGGATTGTTTTAATTCTGCTTTCAACGGAAAATAAATGTATCTGGTGGAAATTAGGCTTTGAAAACTTTTTTTTTACGAGCCAATAAAACGGAGTATCTGCTCCTCAGGCAGTAATTTCTGATTTCGAACTGGAGGGAGGCAAAAAAAAAAAAAAAAAAAAAAAGCAAAGCCAACTTTGACTGCATTTCGTCCATCCCATCGCTCCAACCCTCTTCTCCCACCTTCACCTCCCTCAGGTTCAGAGCACGGCAAAGTTCCGAGGCAGGGCTATTTTTTAACTACTATTTTAAAGACAAAAAGGCGGGGGGCGGGGGGGTGGCGGACAAAATCCCGTGAGGGCAGCATATTATTTTCTATTTTTCCCGGTGCCCCCGGGGCTTGGGAGCCGCGCACCCCCCCGGGTGAGCCGGGGCGGAGGGCATCCCCGGGGCGCAGCGCCCCGGAGGGCTGCGGGACGTTTTGGGGTGCTGGTATTTGCACGAGACGCCGCGCTGCCGGGAGGGGGGGTCCCCCTGGGGTCGAGAGGCTCCCAGCGGCGCCCGGGGCGGCGGGAGGGGACCCCCGCACCGCCCCGCACCGCCGCGGGACCGCCGGGCTGCAGCCGCGGGGGGCGGATGGGGGGGGGGGGGGGGCGTGTAGGGCGGCCCCGGGGCCCGCGGGGACCGGGGCAGCCCCCCGCCGTCCTGGGCTGCTGCCGGGGGCCCCGGGCACGGCAGAGAAGGGGAAGGGGGGAAAGGGAAGGAGGGAGGGAGAAGGGGGAGGGAGGAAGGGGTGCCTTAATCGCACCCCTTGAACCGCCCCCAGAACGGTCTCCCCCGGCCGCCCTCATGCCCACAGCACCCCTTCAGCCGGGCCCAGGGCGCCTGTGGAACGGCCACCCGCAGAGAGGCACACACACACCAGCCCGGCACCAGTGGTGCCTGCAAGGGCCAGCAAAGAAGTCAGTGCCCTCCATCTCCTTTACCCCTTCCTTCCCCCTCACAGTCTCCACTGAGTCTCCTTGTCCCCTCGGTGCACCCCAGGCCTCCCCTCACCCCCCCAGGCAGGGTGTCCCTCGCTGGGAACAGGAGGGGGGCTTTCCTCCCCATGTCCGGGGGTGCAGGGAATGGGATGCAGAACGGAGATGTCCTGCGTGTGCCCATACAGCAAGCAGGGGAGAGATCAGATACATCCTCACAATCAGACATATCCTCACGATGTTTGGGGTTATTGCTTCCCAAATTAAGCCTGAAGCTCCCAAATCTGTGATAGCAAAGCCAATGCCCTAAGGTGCTGTTCAGAACTACGTCTTTAGAAATGCAAGAGGCCTAATTCCTAAAGCTGTTGTAGGTGCCGGTTGCAGGTGCCCGCTGCCTGCTGGCATCATTTGGAGCTGATCATCCTGGTGAGAATGAGGAGTGCTAAATGCCTGTGCTACCTTCTTGGGCCTCTGTCATTTAAAGCGTGGCTCCATGTAGTTTTGGGTCTTACGCTTATAATTTTATTCCTATTTTTGCTAGCACCGCTGATGTTATTAAAGTTGTGATATTAAGCACACGCATCAGTTAGGAATTTTCCGAAGTGAGGCTTGCTGAAGGTAAAAACCCTGTCCCTGTGTGAGACGTGCCTGCAATAGCCTAGAATTTATGGGAGACACGTTCATGCTGCTGGGAAGACCTGATCTAGGCTTCCTGATACCTGACTTCATTTCTGGCTTGCTTTTGCAGTAGTCCCTAATATATAGCGGTGTTTGTGCGGATCTGGTACGCTATGGGAAGCCGCTGGAAATGCTTCATGTTAACTATGCACGTCCAGTCCTATGTAAAAATGCAGCTCAGATACAGTCGGTAGTGCATGTATTACTGCAAATCTGACCATCACTGACAGCCCTGCCTCCAGTTTTGTCACCAAGAGGCCCATGGGTGGATAATACGGAATTTAATACTTGCAGTTGAGGGGGAAAGTGCTGGCAGAGGTTGTGCAAGGGCTGTCCGGTTACATCGCTTGGCATTGCTGTGTGAGAGCACAGGTGGGAGAACAAAAATTACTTCCACCCTCTTCAATCATCGGGCGGGCCTTGGGCCATCAGTGAAGGGTTTGTGTTTTGCTTCACGGTTTAAGAAGGTCCCAGATGTTGGTGGTACTTGGTCAGAGTGCAGGGAAGAGCTGTGGTCTCTGTTCTCCACCCGCAAGGTGCCTCCGACGGAGCTTGCCCTGCAGCGGCTGCCCATCCCTGCCTGCCCCACGGCGGTGCCCTGCCTCGAGCTCAGCGCTGTGTGACTGCTAGGGTACACGTGAAAGTCTACCTGTTCATTTGAAAGTGCGCAGGCACTCTCAGCTCCACATCATGATGCTCTACTCAGAGACTGCTTAGAATATATAGTAGGTAGAGACATCTATTGCTTTCTTTACAATCAATTTGGAAAAAAAACCTCTCCTGAAAGAAAAAGCTGGTCCTGTACTAACGGCAAAATCTCTGTTGGTGCAGTTCTAAGATTTTGCAAGGAGTTATAAAATCCAGAGGTGAACTGGATTAACTGACTTCACCACACAGATTAATCAGTGTCTAATGTTTTGTTGCATATTAAAGACATGCCAAAAAATACAGAAAAAGGCAGGCATTAAGTTCAGTAATAAATATAAATATGTCTCTACATTGTAGCTATATTAGGCAATTCTTTCTTTAATGTTTAACTAGCATTTGTTAAAGTGGGGGTGTGAGGGCGATGTGCACAGTGCACGTTTGCTGTCAAAGCCTAGGGAAATAAGGTGTCTTTGTACCTAGGTTTTCCTGAAGCACACACGCTCCTGGGTATAGGCAGACGGAGAAAATTGGAAGGCTGTCCCATTTCACATGGAGGGGACTTGTAAAGATCTGTGCTCGCTTCCCGGCCTTGCTCCCCCCTTACTGGCATCAGTTTGTGTCAAGTTTACCAAAAAACCCTGCTGCTGTAACAGTCCATTTGAGAGGCGAGGGGGAAAGGATAATAAACTTTTTTTTAATTGCTTCCCTGGCTATAAATTAGCATGCATTGGGCTAAATTTTTTTCTATGAACAAAAGCACAATTGACGGCGAGAGACTTAGGGAAAGTAGGGAGGGAGCTCTGAGCCCCAAGGCTCCCCTGCGTATTGAACCTGAGCAGGGGGAGGCCGTGTCTGTGCCCAGAAGTTGAAGGGCGCTGAGAACTACAACCAAACAATAGGGATTTTTATGTTTCACTGACTGTTTTTGCAGCTGCATCTTCCCCCCCCCCTCCCCCCACCATTATTTCACGTGAGAATCAAGTATGAAAATAGAAGCCCTGGCTTTCCCTCCTGCCACAGCCGATGTGCATAAAATCGGGCCAGAAATCACCAGAGATCTGAGGTTAGTTATAAGTCAGTGTTACGGGCAAAAGCAGAAATTGTTTTGTGCTTCTACACTGTATTTCGTTTCTGTTATCACGGACGTCAAGACAGGGCTGAAGCCCACCGTCTGCATTTCGGGCTCAACGTGGTCGTCTCTGCATTCCCCAGGCTCCCGATTGCATTTGAGGAGGAGCTGGCAGAACCCACTGAGTTCTGCCTTTGCAACTCCCCCTCCGTGCATGTCTCCCATTCAGCCCTAGAATATCCAATAAATCGCCTCTTCCCATGGTAAAAGCTTATATAAGGTGATTTTTCTCCAGAGCTGCCTATGGAAGCCCTTACACTACTTCTCCTCTGGTGCATCCAGTTACTGACCTGAACAAAGAGCTGACTACAAGTAAGAAGTAGGTGGGCATGGACCACAAGCTGGAGAGCAAATGTTAACCGAGAGGTGGCCTAAGGGGTGGGGAAATACTGGGGGAGGGTGGCTGAGAAATGGCTGAGGGATGGGGATGGAGAGGACAGATGCATGCCTCTCCTCTCATACTCTGTGGTGCAGTCATCCCTTGTTCTCCACGTCCGTAGGCAGAAGGATGGGCAGAAATCGGTTTAATTTGCAGCAAAGGAGAATGTGAGCATCTTGACTATTTGTAAAACGAGAAGGGTATCTAATTGAAGACTAGTTACACACTGAGGTAAGTCACTAAAGGGAAGTGATGAGGTTTCTTTAGAGCCGGCAAGGTAAACATCTGCTGCAGGACCTTCATGGCGGGGGGGCTAGGAGAACCCTGAGGTCTTTTCTGGTCATTTTTTTGATGCTGTAAAATGTACAGAGATGCAACCAAAAAGGGGGGGAAAGAGGAACCTTAGAAAATGAACAAGGGAAGAACAGGAAACTTACTTTTCTACCCCTATATTTTGTCAAGGTGTGTTTGCACCTTAGTGTCCTGCCTAAACATCTGCACCGATGGACTGTTTCCCCCCTTGAAAAATACTTTTCTCTTTCTTCCCTTTGATGAGGAAGGCCTACAACACTGCTACGCAGTGAGATGAAGAAGTCTCTGTGTTTTCACGTGGAGCCTTCCTGACTTCAGTGTTCTTATCTCGGTGCACTTTTGCCTCAGGGAGCAGACTGTGGTGCGCTGGAAAACCCAGGGTATGGTCTTCTGAACAGGAGGGTACGCTGCCTCATCCACCACGAATTCACTTGCGGAGGTGGTCTGTCTCATGACGTACTTTCCCTTACCATTCATAAGGAGCCATGGCTGAAGGGCCCCCTCCCATGAGTGTGTCAAACCTCCCTCCAACCAGAAATCCCAGTAGATGCTGAAGGTGTGACTGGGCAGTCGTGACTCCCAAGGTACGTTTCCTAACAGGTACTGATTTCGTTTTGTGTATCAGCGACGCAGCAACGAATCCAGAGGGCCAACTCTTTAATGTTAACGCACACTCCTCCTACTGCCATTCAGGTTCTGTCTATAGCCTTTAAAACCTTTTTTTTTTTTTTTTTTAAGTTTGTATCTTATTTTAAAATAAATTTACCCTGGATGCAATATCATTTCCAAGAGGCAAATCATTCTTTTCTCATTGTATTATAGAATGGAGCATTTGCAAAAATCATTAAAACTCTCACATTTGAATCCATTTCAGGCTAGTGTCCTGTTGTCCAAGGTTGTCAGTTATTTTTGTGGTATTACTTTGGGTAATTTTTAAATTGGTGTGTTCTCTGCTCTTACTATTAGAATTGTGTAAAACATCTTGTTTGCAGAGCTGTGAAATGCTTTAAAGGCATCAGTCAAAATGACAAGGCATTGTCCAAATTGAAATTTATTTCCTCCAAAACAGTGTCCTGAGCATCCAGGTGGTAATAAACATTTTTCAACCACGTACAAACTGTGAATTGTATTTGAAATTAAATCTCCGCATTAAAATCTGCATTGCTGAACCTCCCGCTGACAGCCACCGTTCTCCTGAAAAGTGACATCTTCCCTGGCACTGATGGGGCGGGAGTTCTCACGCAGATGTTACCAAACGATTTCCTATCACTCTTCAGGTATCGGGACTTTATAGTAACGTGTACCTAAAAAGTACAAAGGATGCAGGGTGTGTGAGGAATACAGGAGGGGACCGCCTCAGGTTTAGTGAGGATAGGTGGTTTTTGTCCTGACACACGAGGGTGGAAACCGTTTTACAAACCTCTATTAAAGCAGCATATTGCTGATGTCACAAATTATGTCATTTTTCAGCAAGCTGTTAGGTAGCAGCAGGATACCTAGAGGTCCCAATCTGAGTTCACAGCTTGAGGCCTCATCATCTATTGAAGTCAAGGAAATACTCCAGTCCCCTGGCCCTCTGTTTACAAATAATATATCAAGAATCAGGATGCCCACAAATGAACTTTCGGGCACTGAGCTAAAGGAAATGGGTTTGTGTGTGCATATTTTTATGTATATACATACATACATACTATATATATGTGTATATGTGCATGCGTGCATTTGTGTGTAGTACAACTGAAGTCTGCAGTTTGCCATCAGATTTTCTTTAAAGAAGCATTTTTCATTCTTCCTTGGTATATAGAACTGATTCTTCATAACCAATTCTGCAGCCATTTCGCACACAGAACCACCACCGAAGCTAGAGGTATCCGCATAGAAAAGGGGTACAAAGTACTCCGATTCATTTCTCCTTTTTAAAGTTGGGGGGTGTTTAATATCTAGTGCCTATATAATATAAAAGAGCTCTGATTTAAAAATATATACATAAGAAGAGATTTACCTATAATGGAGTTGAGTGGATTGTGAAAAATAAAATTACAAGAATGTCTAAATGCCTACTAATTAGTACAACAGAACAGCTTGTTGGAGGCTCTCCTCATCTCCTGGATGAACCATATTTACACATAGATGTGTATTTCCCCCCACGAGGGTGGAATATGCCATCGTGTCCTTCTGACAATGCACGTATACCTGAGAGACAACAGACCACGTCAGAAGACACAAAATACATAGTATGTGGCCTGAGGTTGCGAAACAACTCAAGAAAAGGAATTAAATTCAAAACTAATGGTGCTAAACTCATCAGTGTGTGTTTTTACTCCCCTGTGTATTAGTGGGAGCCAAAGACGGAGTGTCAAGGCACAGCTTTGACTTTCCTGACTTTTGCCAGGGTGTTAACATCGCTCCCCTAACAGAATGAGGGTACTGGCAGGGAGATGGATTAGATGGCCAAGCAAGGCATTTTTATCCCCGCGCTCTCTCCCTAAACTGATTCCAGTATTTTGCTACTTACTTACTGACGTAGTTGGCTGTAACTTCCTCTACTGGAAATTATATTACAGGTTTGGATTAGCTGCTCCTCTATAGCGTGTCCCTGATTTAATTACCGCTGCAGCTATCCCCCACTATCTGCACGGTAAATGCTGTTGCTTACAGAAACATGATTACAGGATTAGAGTTATTGGGCCCTCGCCCAGACGAACGCGGTGACATAGCATAGCACTGGCACCTCTGAAAGCTACACTGACCTCAGGCATCTCTACATCAAAGGCCATGGTCACAATCTGAGCTTCATTAGCTTTCAAGGCTGAAGTTACAGGAGCACTACTTCCTCAGCCACTAATGGGAAACACTCTCCTCCATTTGCTGTTGAGGTGTTAAAATTTCCTCTTAACATCAGTTACTGAGCTACAGTTTCACTGGTATCCCAGTAAAATAAAAATGACTTGTGGAGTGGGAGCTGTGTTCAAATTAAAAGGCTATGTTGGACATCCCTTACTCAAGCAAAGGACGTTCACTGGTGCAGTGATGCTTCAAGAGTGAGGGCTACAGGAGGAGGTGCACCCCAAATCCCAGACTGGGAGCTATAGGGAAATTCCCACAGCTCCTGAAGGGTTTCATGTAGTTGTACCAAATGTTTAATGACTAAGGTATCCGAAGGACGCTCTGGTTTTCATTTGTAGGATGTGGTGCAGATGATTATGCAAAAAGGGAGAGCTTGGCAGCTAGCTGCAACTCAGAGCATGAGCATCATCGGGTCTGCACTCACCGTGAGAAATCTGTGAATTGTGGTGATAACTCCTCTGCCCCCCCTGGCTGATCTGCACCTACAAGGAGGAGACCTTGGAGGTGGCATTTAATTCCACAGAGAGAAAAGCTAGTCAGAGAGAGAACCATGAGGTGGCAAAGCCCTAGGTAGGGTCAAACTGAATTTTTGCTTCTAGCATACACTTCCTCTGTGGAAATGTCTCTTAAATTTTGGTGTACCTCAGTTCCCCTTTACATAGCTGAAACGTTAGTATTTCCTCTGTCTTGTCTATTTAGATGATGCGTTCTGGGACACAGGTCACCTCTTACCGTGTTTGCACAGTCCTAGCATAGTCACTTGGGGTTGCGGTTATTGCTCTAATTGAATAGTAATATACAAAGGATGAGGCTACGTTATCGACTTGCACAAAGAAACCAGCTAAGTGGCTAGGTGGCATAGAAGAAGCCCCGAAGTTTCACGACTCTCTCTCCAGAAGGGAGGGGAAGAAATACTTGTTCCATGAAAAAACTTGAGAATGGTAGTACGTAGTCCACCACGGTGAGCACAGAGAACCAGGAACTGGCTTTATATGAGAAAGAAATGGCTGAACTGCACCGTTTGTATTAAAAGACCTCAATAAGACTAAAAAAACCGAGGAAACTAGAAGAGAGCTGGAGGGTTTACAGTGAAGGGCTTGCTTTTCTTTCTTCAGTCCAACTAGCCTTCTCTGGTGCTTTTCCCATGGGATTGTCATTTCTATTTTTTAAGCTGGTGCTGAAGAAAGCAGCTTGCCCATGAGCCTCCAGGCTGGGCCAGCTGGATAAGGTGGGCTGGTCAGGTGCTGCCAGGGATAAGGCTAAGGAATTACAAGGCTGGCCTCTGGAGCTAAGCTGCTCCTTCTCTTCAGGAGGTAGGAGACTTCCCCAGGTCTGAGGAGCTCCTTGCAGCTGGAAGATTTAGTGGGCTCAGATATTAGCAGGATCACATGTCGGCTCCGGAGTTTTCTCCAGCTTGCATGTTTGATAAAGCTCCGAAGCTTGCTTCAGCTGGCAAGTTTAACTTAATCTCTTGGGTTTGTTCTGCCCTAAGCAGCCTGTTCATGTTGTCAGAGCTGATTTCAGTTTCCCAAGCTTTAGGCTGGGTTAGGAACTAAGGCACAATTAGAAACCAGAGTAAGAAGAATTCAGCTGATTTTCAGCTAAGCACCTTTTCACCACAAACAGAGATTTACAAAAAGGCATTTACTTCCTAGGAAGTTGTCACTGGATTTCCCTTTAAATTAAATTACCATCATTCAAAGAAATAGGAAATTCCTCCTTACGTGTACATTTTTCATGAATTACTGATTCTTTCCAGGCTTTCCCTTTGCCACATGCCCAGGGCAGTGACCCCCAGCTCAGGCACTGCAACAGCTCTCTGACCAGCGATGCTTTAAGTATTGCAGCAGCCACTGCTGTTACAGCAGAAACCCAAGCCCTTCGCTTTGCAAACTCGGGAAGTATGTGATGTTAATTAGAAGCACTCGCTCCCCTTAGTGAGTAGGATCAGGGGTGGTGTGTAGGCATAGGTTGACCCAGGGAGGGTAAAGAGGGCTCTTCTCCCTGTCAGCACCAGGAGGTGCAGCCCTTACTGTCATTTCACATGACACAGATGCAACTTTACAGTCATTTTCATTTTCATTTTCAATTTTCTCATCTGCCTTTCACTTTGGGCCAGGGCAGCGTGTGAAGAGCGGTAGAGTAAGTGGACACAAGAAGGGATGACAGTGGTATTGTGGTCCAGGCGAGAGCATTGCTCTTTAGAGCTGGCATGTTTTTTAGAGGCGATGCACACCAGCCTTTGGTGTGACTTTCTTATTGCTGCTAATGATTATTGCCATACCGATTTCCAGCTGCTCAAGGCTCTGTGGGAGGGTCTAATCCAAAACCCAGAAAGGTTGACAGGAATTTCAGGTTGAGGGGAGACCAGAAAATAGAAAGTTTAAAAGATCCAGAAATGCAAATTTCTAAGATTGTCTTTAAATAAGAAAATAAAATGGAGAAAAAAAATAGCTTCTCTCTTCCTCTGGCTTGCCAGCATGCTTTGATGGAAAACAAGGAGGTGATCTCAGGAACACTCGTTCCAGCCTCCTGTTCATAAGTAGCAGGAAGGCCTGTCAAACCTGTCAAACTCCTTGAGCTCCTGGGGTTTACAGACTTCTCTCAGCTACCCCAAGCAAAACCACAATCTCATAAAGAAGCCTTTTCAGTAAAACCTTCTGCCATTTGCCTGAAGCCAACAAATCACTCATTTTAAAAAAAAAAAAAAAAATCTATTTCTCGTTTGGAAACGTCCCTTCCCCCCGTGCTCGCTCTCTCCCGGTGAAGCCCCGAGCGATGGCCTTGCAGCAGCAGCTTTCTGCAGGAATCTGCCACCGCAGGGTATGGCAGAGCCCCAGTCTGCAGTCCGTACAGAGGCCAAAGTCTCGCTGGTCCAAGGAGGGTCTGGCTTGGGTAAGGACTGCAGAAATGGCCACCTGGCTTCAGTCAGAGCTCAAGGTCGGCGTAGGATGGCTTGCATTCATTCCTGTCCCTCGCCTCTTGGTGGACATTTCTGAGCTACTTGGCTCCAGCTGGCTGCCAAGGTGCGCGTCCCACGCTATTTGCTGAGAGGTCTACAAGAGGCATCCAGGCTGTCTAGTCTTTACCCTTCCTTTCATTCCCTTCATTGCCTCACGCTTTCCCTGCAAGCTGCTGTGAAAACAAAAGCTCCCAGATCATGGCCACCAGTCCCAGCCTTTGCCCTCATGCTGCACTCACTGGCTGCCGCTCTGCAGACTCACCTCCATCCCTGCCCCGCCAGCATACGGCTGATGGAAAGCTGCGGTGCAGCTGATCCAAGGCTCCAGCTGGCCACGGTACGAACCTCTGCAGTTCTCAGGACCAGTGCTAGGTTGTGGTGTCTAATACAGTGACAGAAAAAAACACAGCCCCAAAAGAAGAGGGCAGATGTGAAGCAGCAGCCGCTTTTGGAGGCATTATTGGATTTATTTGAATAGAATTGCAGGGCCGCATTCTGCCCTGAGTAATATGCCTGGTTTGTCAGCTATTTTTCAACATCATTTTGGGCTTGTCCCAACTGGCATATGTCTTCGGCAATTATCTGACTAGCTATATGTCAAATCATATTGTTTGATTTATAGGTGGCAGATCAGAGGACAAGACACCATCATTTTTCCGTGTAATTGCTGAGAGTAACAGAATCATATTCAAAGTCCATCATGGTAGAACCATAGCAACACCATAATAAATAAAACAGTGATTCCTCAATGAGAGCAAAAAGTGGCAACTTCAAGCTGCAATTTATTCACAATATGGGAGACGTGCTCTGGCAAGAGTTTAGCAGTCATCAATACATGTATCACGAGGGCAAAAGTAGAGAAGAAGCAAAAGTGTTGACAACACAGTAAACAACGATATCGCGAAGACTGAAATACAGATTTTGGAAGCTGGCACTTGGCCTATGCTATGAGATGAAATCCTGTTTCATTTTACTTCTATTTTAACTTAGCATGCAAAAATCCAC
Organism: Gavia stellata; assembly: GCF_030936135.1. Classification (NCBI taxonomy): domain Eukaryota; kingdom Metazoa; phylum Chordata; class Aves; order Gaviiformes; family Gaviidae; genus Gavia; species Gavia stellata. The sequence continues at coordinate 59,591,214 of NC_082594.1, forward strand.
CCATGATCACCTGATTCAATGCTTGAAAAACCCAAACTGTATTTAAGGTCTAGTATTCCAAGATGTATTCATGTGAGGCAAAGAGGGGGTTTTTCTACACCCTTTGAAATACCTAAAGACTATTCAGCAGTGGCCACAACACTCATACTATGTGAAAAAGGAAGAGTACATGGACAATACTAGACTTGTTCTTCTCCAGAGTGCAAAATATGAAAACAAAGTGAAAGGGAGAGAAAAACAATCTGAGACACTTCCTTAGGACCTATAGCTACTGACTCCATAAGAAGCCTCCTTAACAGACACAAGCAGAAATATGACAGAAATATGAATTAATCTCCAGTTCATTACCCAAGTTCCCATGGATTGGGACTTCTCCATGGCAAAGGGACAGAATACACACATCTCAAGGTAAGATTCATCCACAACCATGGATTTTATCCAGAAGTGGTGCATAGCCCTATATACTAAAAAGCAGATACAACTACTCCACTTGTTGAGTTTATGTATGTACATATATGAAAGAATATGAATGTAGCAAGAACAACTAACAGGAATATTGAAGATGCACTGACAAAAAATTGTCACCCATCTTGAATCTCTTTTCCCTTATGTTTCATGCTTTTCTTATTTAAGAACAACCATTGTAGTTCGGGATGGATAGTGGCCATCAAGCCAGGAATCCAAGAGTGCATGTGTTGGATGCCTAGCAAAAAGGAGAAGAGCAAGCCAGGCATGCACTGGCACCTCCAATGTACTTCTACAGCCCACTCACCTCCCCCGTCTGTGAAGAACGACGAGATACCCCAGCCCATTGCACTGTCTCAGACCCTGCACTGATGGTTATCTGTATTTTGTAAGGACCAGGGTCCTTACAAAAAGTGTGCAAAACTAACAATTAGAACAAACTATCCGTTTATCTGTGACCCAAGCAAATAAGATGAGTAGTCACCAAGACACAATCACATGGAAGTCCATGCTTTGGATGTTAAGTCACATTTTTTAGTATATCCAGGCTTGAAAAGGTACAGGGAAAAGTTAGAAAATATTTCATAGTTAAGAAAAAATGAGCAATGTCCTCAAAAATGTATTTATGAGGAAAAAAAAAGCCAGTACTTTGCCTCAGGTTCATGCATGATGTACTAAAACTGAGGGGTGACACACAAGTGGATTAGGGGGAGACAGAACAGATCTCAGGACTGTTCACTTTATCTAGGAAAGAGTTGACAGGATACACAAAACGGATGCACGCTCGAGGCAGCCATGCTGGCTTCTGCTCCACTGGAAAAACAAATGTTTGCCACATGGAAGCAGAAAACATTGGCAGGAAAATAACTTTAATTTCCAAACTTGAAAAGGAGTATTACAAGCCGGGGAAAAAAAAAAAGAGGGGGGGGGGGCAGAATAACATTCACCCGACTCTCTGATTTCACCTTCAGGCTGTGACCCTATGATTTTGGGTATTTTTGAAAGTAATTAATTTGTACAAAGACAGAAAGAGAGCTTAAAGGTAACTTCTGAACCTGAGATAGGGAAAAAGTGTGTGTGCCTGTCACCTGTGGGCTAGGTTGAGGATAAGGGAGGACTCCCTGGAGGAAGGCAATGCAGCTCTCCCATACCAGTTACTAGCACAGAGACCTGGCTGACATTATATATGTATATGGCATGCATATGTAGTTATATACAATCATACTGGGAAAAGTCAGTGGAAGAAGCCCCAGCTGTAACATGCACTCTACAAATGCTCATACTTCTACATTTCTCCTGGTTTGAGCCTTGTGTCAGCTTAGGACCCAGGAGAAAAGACAAAAAGGTGCATTTATATCTAGCCAGTGCCACGAGAGAGTGACAAAACCTTGTGAGACATTTTGTCTCATCTACAGCTTTCCACGCCTGTTGTCATTTGCCTCCTGAGCCTAATGGAAACCTGCCCTGGATGGTATGTTCGTTGTTATTGCTTCAATTTCCTTGTCTTTTATTTATTTCCCTTGCCTCTCAAGAGCCGTTCGGAGGTCCCATTACTTCCTGCTGACCAGGGAAGGCTATGAGAACAAATAGTTATAGAGGATTAAAATACACACACTATCACAAGAAAAACAGAGGGAAGGGGGCAGGGGATTTGCTTAGCAAAGGGTGGTGGAAGTCGTGGGACAGAGCGCTGCCAGAAATATTGAAGTAGGGGTTTTATGTCAAGACTTCTTTTAGACTTGATCTCTGTGAAGAGCAAAGCTTCTGAATTCTTCCCGTGGTGGTACTGCAACTTGAACCTGCATATATTGAATCAGTTCAGTGTTTCTTTTGGATTTTAAATAAAACTTTGTTTGAAAAAATGCAAATGATCATTCTTGGCAGTGTGGATTCCTCCTGCCCATCCTGACGGAGGAGCCAGTCGCTGTCAGGGCTGAGAGAGAAGAGCTTGCAGGCAGCATGCTTCCCCTCTGCAGCAATGGCCCTACGTTGACCATTGTCTTCAAGGAAGACAACATTTTTGCTAAAACGATGGACATCCTTAGCCCCCCGTCTCTAGGGCAAATGAACCCTGTGGTCCATGCTTGACCCAGGCTACAGCAGATTGTATCTGCTGTATTTGGAAATTTTCCTTTCTAGCATCTGTTAAAAAATTATTAGCAGGTGCTGAAAAATGTGGCCTCCAACCCAGAGACCTAGAGCCAAAATACCAGAGGGGAAAAAGTCAGTTCTTGACAACCGCCTGACTCCAGGGTTGGACGAGCAGAGAGACAATCTGCTGCTACTTCCTGTATGCCAGATCAGAGGAGGGAAGTGGTAGCACCTCATGCAATTAGTCTAATTTTTTTTTTTTTTTTTTTTTTTTGAAGCTACAAGTGGCAAGGGCCAATTCCTTGCTCCTGTGAAGTTATAAGCCTGGTGATCCCCTCTGGTGCCATAAAAGAGTTAGACCAGCTTGCAGCTGATCAAAAATGTTAGGCTACCTGCACACCACCCAGAATAACAAACAGAAGTCATTGAACATTTGCCGTGTAAATGTCACACTGCTATGTATGTATATCCCAGTGAACACAGGAGAATGAATTCTTATGTGCCATGTAATTACACACACACTCATGTAGAAATGAGCTAATATAAAATAAATATGCATATAGCTATGCCTATGTCTATTCCGGCATCCACTACAGGGTTATTGCATTGCCAATGTGTTGACATAAAAATGCAGTTTTATGGATTACATCTAAATAGAAATGTGTGAAAAGGGATTTTGTTTTGGCTACAGCCCAGTCTCTTAATATAATTATAATTACTATTTTTACTACTACTGCTACTACTACAACCGCAGTGAATTTGGAGCCCCTTGGTTCTACCTGTGGTACAAATAGCGAGAGCGAGCCTGACCTAAAAAAACAGGAGAGATGAAAGAGGGACAGAGGCAACGTGATTTCTCCAAGCTGGAGTAACAGGACAGGAGGTGGATGTGGGATTCACCTCTCTTAAATTCTAGCTTGGGCCTCATTGCCTCTCTGCCACGATTTCATACACGGCTTTCTTGGGAAGACGAGAGGAAAACAGTACTTTATTGATGCAATGGGGAGTGGCTTTTGGTATTATTAGGGTGGCTCTGCTTGACGTTTTGGAGCGGAGATCGTGGTAACCATGGGTGCAGGTTGTCCTGGGTGGCCAGGGCTGGTGGCCATGGCCGCTGTGGGGAGGAGGTGGCCACTGCTGGACACTTTCCCTGTGGCACTGTGGGCCACCGCGGTGGCAGCTGCGCAGCAGGGGTATCAGCTTGCTCAGGTTGCAGGTGTGATGCCAAACGTGTGGAGACAGGAGCCAAGCAAGCATCTCTCTTCCCTTTTTTTTTTTCACCTGCCTGCCTTTATTACAGCTGTAGCATGAGTCGTTGTGCTGTGTTTCAGCCTGAAAATCAGAAATATGTCTCATCTGTCGCTCCTTGACAGTTCATCGATATAGAAGAATTTTCAAAATATCTCTCCAAGGACAAAAAAAAATGGACTTCCGAGTGCCGTTTAGGTGTTTCCCAGATCTCTTGTCATTTCATGCTGGGGTCTGCTGGGTGCTTTATGAAAACACCTCTAAAAGCTTTCTTTCTGACGCTGATCTTAAATGAGACAGGTGCACAGCCCATGCAGTCGGGAAGCATCCCCACCACGGCCATCACTCTATACCAGCCGTGCCTGTTCAGAGGTAGCTATTTTCTGCCAGCTCTGGGCTCGAAAATGAAATAAAATAAAAACCAGAGCCTCCCCTTCCTCAGAAAGAAATGTTTTGAGAGGAAAGGGCAGAAAACACAACGTGAGCCTGCCCGCAAACGGCAGTGGGCTCACGAGGACTAGGAAAGCTGTTTGCCAGAGGCCAAATGGTTTGCCTGCAGCTCCGGGAAAAGAGATGTTATTTGGTGCTTGAAATCGTTTAAGGAAAACAAAGGATAACTGCTACATGCCTGCCCATGATAGTCTGGAGCACTGCGCTGTTGTGGGGTATTTATGCCAACCAAATGGCAGCAAAATACCAGCATGGAGATCGGGGCGAGCTGGTTGTACACGGGCGTGCCTGCGGGACCAGCCTCCGACAGCTCGGCACGCACTAGCTAACTCATCAAACCCCGAGGAAGGGAGGACGCCGTTCTCATTATCTCCATTTTACAGGTGTTGAAAGGGACGCTGGGGAGATTTGCCACCAAGGGGGTCTGTCAGAGACGGGGTGAGTGGTTGTGGGTCCCAGCTCTCAGCCCCATGCATAGACTGTGCCTCTTGGAGCAGATTTGGGGGAAGATTTTTATTTCTCTGACACAGGAGAGAAAAAAACACCTTCCAGCTTCCGCTAAGGGAATTATTTCTTCCTACCAATGCTGTGTTGATTTGTCTTAAGGGCATTGTTAGGATTAGCCGAGTTAGAAATCCATATTGTCAATTAAAATTTAATATTGTCCCAAAGAGACCCAAAAGAAGATAGGCTTTTGCAAGGAAGAATAACCCAAGTTTGCACAACGGTGATCAGCCACAAGAAACATCATTTAGGAAGAAGTTCTTCAAATGATCCTACTCTGTTTCGGGCCGTGTCCATGTAAGCACATATATCAAGTGATTTGCAGGCGTACAACCAAAAAAAACCACTTTGGTCTACACTACCGCCAAATACTGCCCTCGTTTCGGACTTTCTCTTTCCAGCCGTCCAGCATCAATCCTGCTCTGCATCCATTTGACATCAGGAGGAGTGTGAACATTTCTTACCTCATTACTGCCTTTCAAAGGCCACCACAACCACAAAAACCAGACCTGGGGGAAGGGGGGGGAATCTCTGCAGGCACAAGCAGAGCCCCACCTGCCAGTTATTCTCTCTCCTTTCTGCTTTGAAGAGGCATCTCACCTCTTACAAGGGAAGCAAGTTTGTTGTGGAGGGAGATGAAGTTAGTAATTCTGTCTGTGCTTCCCTCGCCTCCTCTGAGCTGACGATGCCGTGGGCCCGGCACTCCCTCCCATGCTACACAAAGAGAGAGTCAGCCCTGAACCAGATGGACTCCGTGGCATCCCTGGTTCTTCTCACGTCCCACATTTCCCAAACCGTCCTTTAAAAATGTGGTGCTGGTGGCTGAAGAGATGGTTAGCCAGCAGCGACTGGACCATGACAGAAATGCGAGTTTATAACCTGGCAACACAGATTTGGCTCCGAAATGTAATAGATCCCGCTATAATCTCTGCACTCAGAGGCAAACTTGAGGTTTAAATAATCTTTGATTGCAAGATAACGTCCTGAGTGTATTTCAGCTTTACTGAACTTTAGTATCCGATCTGTTCCTCGCCCTTCTCCGCTATGGGAGATACTCTCCCATCGCCCCGCTTGCTGCTTTAATGCCGCCTCAGTTCATAACACCTGCTGGAGAGACAGCAGCATCTCTTGGCAAACTAAACCTGCACAGTCTCAGGAGTCAAAATCTGAATATGTATAGTGCACGTAAGTGATCATTAATGCATAGCACGTCCCCTCTGGTCATTTAAATAAATTATTGACACCAGCATCGCCAAGAAATGAACCAGGTGCCATCCCAACGGTTGAGACCCTATAGGTAAGTGTAAATTATCAGAGTGCTTCAAAATTTCAAAACAACCCTTTGAAAACGAAAGAATAATCACGCAGCATTGATAGTGAAGATGCGTGCGTGTACATACACGTCTGTGTATGTGTGTGTGCATGTATGCACACATTAAGGCTTGCACGCCATAATGTTTTGACCTTAATCATTTGTTTTAAATGGTGGGTGAAGGATCCCTGTAGCATCTATATACGTATATCCAAGTTTCACACTTGCCATACCACATAGTCTACAAATTGCTTCTGGAAAAGTGTAATCCTGATTTTACCTCTGTATTTTAAAGATCATTTCCCCACGCATTATCTCTTTGCAGCTTTATACATTTATGCTTTTACTCTCCAAATGCCTTGACTAGAATGCTATATCCCTGAACAGAAATATATTCCCCCCCTGCTATTTTTCTGCAGGAGCCTGGTTCATTCAGAAACAAGTAAAAAAATACGAATGATTGTTTTTTAAATTCCCCGAAGTGCAGAGCTCAGACAAGCCACAGATGCAAATGTGGAAAGCAAATCTAAAGCTGGCATTAGGAAATGGCTGGGTTCACTGCGCTTGTAAGCAGCCACCCTTATTTAGGCATGGTTGTAAGCTGCCATTTTGATATAATCCCTGGTTTTCTGAACCAGGTATGCCGAAGCTAGCACGACAGATCTACCGTCCCCCCCCGCTCCGTAATACCCAGCCATCAATCAAGCACCCTTTGCCAGCACTGATCTACACTCACTCCCAGAGCTGGCAGCCACGGACAAGCCTGCACATCCGTGTCACCGGCAGCCCACGTATCCATCCCTTTTGTCATTGGGGAGTGCCAGGGCCCCATGCCAGCCCAGCAAACGATACCGCTGCCCTCTGCGAGTCAGGAGCTCGGTGTCGGCGTGGGGGATCCCCAGCTGGAAGGCATCGCGCTGCGTCGGAGCGCGGGCTCTGCCCCAGTGGTGCAAGGAGAGAGGTGGGGTCTTTTTCTCGGGGAGGTGAAGGTGGCCCTCCTCGAAGGAGA